>NW_020798268.1:0-50319 GCF_002237265.1 Aspergillus thermomutatus
AATTAATTTTTTTGCTATGAGCATAGATACATGAGTTGTAAATTGCCTTCATGTTTCATCCGCGACCGAAAAGATGTGGGAGGTGGCCCGCTCGCTTGGGTGGCCCGCTCGCTTGTGGATTACGTTACCACAGAATCAGAATGATGCAACCCCCACCCTAAGCCGCTTTGGGTAATGCAATAGCCGACAACGGCGTCATGGCATCAGTAATAATATAATCCATCAGATGCTAACTCCGTGAAAGATAATCTTGGTGAAAGGGAGAATTGGAATCCGGTGAGTAGAAAATATATCTAGGCAAGTAACATCTGAACCCCATCTATGGAGTACTAACAGCTTATCAGATGGATTCAGGATTCATCCAATGTTAACTGCTAAACCCTATGCGACAAAAGCCCGGAGGAGCAATGGTGTATAAAAGCCAACGTTTCCACGGAGATAGCATAGATAGATCATGCCGAATAATCTTTGGTAGACGGAGGAATTGCTTATGGGCTATCTACTGCTTTTGCTTCACCGAGCACACCTGACTTGGAGGCACTAGCACCACTACAAGTTAGTCCAGCCCATTTTTTGGCTGTCTGCCCCTCCGTCGACAGAGTACAGCTTCTGTGCCCCGCCATCAAGTACCGTCATCTCCGAAGTTCCTTGCTCTCTTTCTCTCGTAATAATGGGAGATGATTCTTGATGCTGCCCCTCACTTATCGCAGTATATACTACTCAAGTATGATAAAACTGTTCAAGGGACCTTGTGAGTGTAGTTAGTAGCATATCCAAGGTTCTTCGGAAAGGAGCAATGTAGTTGTCCATGCAGTTGTCCAACAATCCCACCATCCGTGGGATTATTGATTGATTGATTCATGATCAACTAATACTAAAGTAATCATCCAGAAATCTCCATGGATTCTTCCAGCAAAGAGGACCAAGAGGTATCTACTGCTACTCACCGGACGACTCTGCTCCTCTGCTCCTCTGCTGCCCCGCCCTTCTTTGCAGTGTCCCACCATGACGGAAGGTTGCTCCGTCAGCATCCAAGGACCGTAACTAACTACGCCCAATAATAATACTAATCAAATCAAATAATAATCCGGCTCTGACATCTTCCTCTCTCTTCCTCTTCTTCTCCTTCTCCTTTCCTTCTTCTCTCCCTTCGTTCCTTCACCTGCATCTTCATCATCTTCTATCGGAGCTGTTTCTGTAGATTCATCGTCTACGGTCTATCTCCTTGAACTCCATCCCACCTATACCCCCTCTTTACAATCTTCTTCCATCATGTCTGATCAAGCTGTGTAAGTACTCTTGAGTTTATCCGCTTCCATCCACTGCATCATCCCTCTATTCCATTGGGCTTGCGGCATGGATGAAACAAGTCGCAAAGCTATACCTTGTGCTGGACAAGTTTGCTCTTGAGCTACAAGGAGCTTGAAAAATGAGCTTCTTGATGTTTCAACCTCCGTCCCGTGCAAATCCATGCATTTGCAGCTCCCCAATGAATCATTCTCCAAATCTATCTCAACTATTGACATGAGAATCTGGCAACTGACTTAAGCGCCCGTTTGGCCGGCATCAATGTCGGCGCACCGGCGCGTCCTTTGCCTAGTGCTGATTTCGGTCTCATCGGTCTGGCCGTTATGGGCCAGAACCTGATCCTCAACGTTGCTGATCACGGTTTCACTGTCTGCGCTTACAACCGTACGACCTCCAAGGTCGACCGCTTCCTTGACAATGAGGCCAAGGGTGAGGCTCTCCCTAACTTCCTACGAAATTCAATTACAACAAGACTTCAGTCGAGGGAATGCCAAATTAACCGATGTAATCCAGGCAAGTCCATTGTTGGTGCTCACTCCGTCGAGGAATTTTGCGCCAAGCTGAAGCGCCCCCGCCGTATCATGCTGCTGGTTATGGCCGGCAAGCCTGTCGACGACTTCATTGAGTCCCTCCTGCCCCACCTCGAGCAGGGTGATATCATCATCGACGGTGGTAACTCCCACTTCCCCGACAGCAACCGCCGCACCAAGTACCTGAAGGAGAAGGGCATCCGCTTCGTCGGCAGCGGTGTTTCTGGTGGTGAGGAGGGTGCCCGTTACGGTCCCTCTCTGATGCCCGGTGGTAACGAGGAGGCCTGGCCCCACATCAAGGACATCTTCCAGAGCATTGCCGCCAAGAGCGACGGTGAGGCTTGCTGTGACTGGGTTGGTGACGAGGGCGCCGGTCATTTCGTCAAGATGGTTCACAACGGTATCGAGTACGGCGACATGCAGCTGATTTGCGAGGTAAGCCACCTCTTTTGTTCAGCTACTCTGCATGAACAGGCAACTAACATGACGATAGGCTTATGACATCATGAAGCGTGGTCTGGGCATGCCCGTCAAGGAGATTGCCGATGTCTTCGCCAAGTGGAACAAGGGTGTCCTGGACTCGTTCCTGATTGAGATCACTCGTGATGTTCTCTACTTTAACGACAACGATGGCACTCCCCTCGTTGAGAAGATCCTTGACAAGGCCGGCCAGAAGGGTACCGGCAAGTGGACCGCCATCAACGCTCTCGACCTTGGCATGCCTGTCACCCTGATCGGCGAGGCCGTCTTCGCCCGTTGCTTGAGCGCCATCAAGGACGAGCGCATCCGTGCCAGCAGCCTCCTCGACGGCCCTACCCCCGAGTTCACCGGTGACAAGCAGGCTTTCATCGATGACCTCGAGCAGGCTCTGTATGCCTCCAAGATCATCTCTTACGCTCAGGGCTTCATGCTCATCCAGGAGGTAAAGCATTGCACATTTCCTCAGGCTTACATGCATTGACTGACAATGATCGATTAGGCTGCTCGCGAGTACAAGTGGAAGCTGAACAAGCCTTCCATTGCCCTCATGTGGCGCGGTGGCTGCATTATCCGTTCCGTCTTCCTCAAGGACATCACCAACGCTTACCGCAGCAACCCCGACCTGGAGAACCTTCTGTTCGACGACTTCTTCAAGGCCGCCATCAAGAAGGCCCAGCAGGGCTGGAGAAACGTTGTCAGCAAGGGCGCCCTCTGGGGTATCCCCACCCCCGCCTTCAGCACTGCTCTGAGCTTCTACGACGGATACCGCACCCGGGACCTCCCTGCCAACCTGCTGCAGGCTCAGCGTGACTACTTCGGTGCTCACACCTTCCGCATCAAGCCCGAGTGCGCCAACGAGAACTACCCCGAGGGCAAGGATATCCACGTCAACTGGACCGGCCGTGGTGGTGACGTGTCCGCTTCCACCTACGTTGTTTAAATTCTGACGGAGACACGACGCACTGCGCTGGACGTAAGACCTCGTTGCCCTGAGAGGAAAGTGTGACTCAAAAATGTTGTATGGCCTGTCTATGGCTCGGGGCACATAGATGATGACGGTAAAAAATGACTGATATTAGTGTACTTAGATGCATGTTTCTTTAATGGTCCTCACGGGAATGGATGGATGTTCTTAATCTATTACAAGTCCTTAGTTACCGAATGACCCTCAAATGTTGTGAAAATGCTATTGCTACTGTAGACCGGAGGTGTTGTGTAAAGTGATGCCGCTAGACTCCATTGGGCGATGATGACCTGCCCGCAGTGCAACGTCGTTCCAGCTCCAAAAACACTGGACCTCTCTGTCTCCGCCGCCCGACGACGACATCCACGTCTTCCTCTTCCGAGCCAGCAGCCTCAGCCAATCATCCTGTCTGCTTGGCCGTAGCTTTTTTCCAATACTGTCGATTTTCTTCTGTCTCGCATTGCTTGTATCGATTCGTTCCCGTCGTTGTTGTTCCTTTCTGCCGTCGCTCCTTTGTCAACCTATTTTCCTCGTTCCCGCAACGTCCCACTTCATTCGATCTGGTCGGGTTCATCACTGCTGCAAAGAAGAGATTGCGGCGGAGATACCGAATTAGTCTGAAGGGTCTCTTGCGTTGAACTGGCTATTCCCGCAAACGACATCCATTGAGTGAGAATTGGGAGCAACTCCGTACGGTCGGCTTTCCATATTGTCACAGTGTGGCTCGGTCGGCGCATACTCGTCGATACAGCAGCTATCTCGGTTTCAGTTTCCGGGAGACCTAGGGGTATTTGATTGCCTCCTTTCGACTCGCTTTTGTCGAGGGGCGCCAGTCATATGGCGGAGAACAAGCGCCACGGTGTCGGAGTGAAAGCACCAGCGCAAGGTCCCTCGGGTGCAGCTACAAGTGCGGGAATGGCAGCTGCCATGGTGCCGTTGGAAGTGGCACTGAGCGGCGCAATTGGCGCACGGTGAGTACTACTTCCCTTGGGATGCTCTGGCGCAACTTGTGGTTGCGAGTCCTATGTTCCAGAGCTGACTGTTTCCTGCGATAGCATTCGCATTAGTACTGCAACCCCCACTTCTTCTACCATCGAGGGCACTCTATTCACTGCCTGTCCCATCACAAATCTCGTTGCTATCAATACAGCCGACGGCAAACAGACACAAGCGGGCGATTACCGCATTATCCCAGTATCGCGGATCCAGTCGTTCCAACTCCTGTCTCTTGCTCCCACTGCCAACTCCGCTGAAGCCCCCTCCTTCTCTGACGCCGTACCCCCGGTGCATGCGCTCGACGTTCGAGCCCTGAGGGCTCGAGAGGCCAGCGCCATTGGCAAATTGCACGAGAGCGAAGCGCGGCGTGGAAAGGGTGTTACGAGGGAGGCACAGGAGATCTTCGATGCGTTCAGCCGCACAATGCCCGCACGGTGGGACGGAACCAACATTGTCGTGGCAGACGCCGTCACTATTGCGGCTCCTTATCATATAGACGATTGTCGATCAATCGTGGCCGGTGATACGGCTGCTCTGTCCAGAGTGCGCAAGGTGGTATGTACCTCAAGACTCTTTAGTTCTATTCCAGCCCGCGGAAATCCAAAGCTAACAGCCCTGGTGTTACAGCTTGAAATGGAGCGCAAGAAGATTGAGCTTCGCAACGCCAGTACGACGATCGGCACGGCAGGGGCCTTCCCGCGCTCTGCGTCGGTCAAGGATGCTCGGACCTCGGCGAGCGCAAGTACTTCACCAGGGCCTGGTGCTGCTGGACAGAGGAAAGGCGGTTAATCTAAACCTCTTGATCTCATGCTTACCTCCTAGGCTCATTGAAGGCGAATGCATGTGGGGTGAAACCACCTGTCGCGCCAAAATAGAAGCATATACCAGGAGAATAGTGCCTCGACGACATGATGCATCTAAGCAGACAGATAGGAGGCGGGGATGTGGAAAAACGAAATAAGCAGTGACAATAATATACAGTGAAGAATGCGCCGGATGCTGAGCTGTCTCGGTTCCAACGAGAGCAGGGTGGTCGGGATGCAGTTTTGGTTGGCTTGTCTGGCTGTACCCGGTAGACCTGCCCGAACAATGTGATCATACGAACAATTCGATTGCGCTTAGAGAAAAGAGACGAATCCTATTTTGCTTCTAGCCTGTGAAAACTAAAGTACCTTATCAAGATCAACCTGCCGAAAGCCCAAGTATGAAATAACCGCCAGTCTCTAGCTAGTAGAAGCGCACACTTAACCTGATGACTTCGAAACAAAGCCCACACCACCATTCGCAACTCACATACGAACACTTCAATGACTCTTAGAGAAAAGAGACGAATCCTATTTTACTTCTTGCCTGTGAAAACCAAAGGATCTTATTAAAACTAACCTGCTGAAAGTCTAAGTATGAAATACCTGTCAGTCTCTAGTAGAACCGCACAGAAACGAAGCCACCTCTAATCCTCCTCCCGGCCCAACCTCTCAAGATTGATCGCCGCACTGACACAGGCCAGATGGCTGAACGCCTGCGGGGTATTCCCCATCTGCTCGCCGGAGATGGCGACCTCCTCGGAGAACATGCCCAGGTGGTTTGCGTAGGAGAGGATATTGTCGAAGTGCGCGAGGGCGAGTTTCCAGAGGTTCGGGATGGGGACGTTGTATTTTGCGGCCTATGGGCATGGGATCCTTTAGTACTGTTAAGGGATCAAGGGAGGGGGAACCTACGCGGGCCATTGCTTCGACGAGCCAGAATGTGACCATGATGAAGGCGCCTTCGCGGCCACCGACGCCTGTTACGTTGTTTTGTCAGTGATGGAGTGGGACCAGGAGGGAGGGGAGGAGGATACCGTCGTGTGCTTTCTCGTGGTCGTAGCGAAAGACCATTTTTGCGCTGGAGAGGCCCTGCTCGTTCGGGTTCTGGAGGATTTTCTCGAGCGTGCTGACGAAGCGCGAGTCGTTGGGCGGGCAGAAGAAGACGAGCGGGGCGATCATGACGGCGGCGTCGAGGACGTCGCGGCTCTCGTAGCTCTGGGAGAAGTGGCCGCGCTCGGCGTTGTAGCCGCGGTCCATAATCTCGTCGTAGAGCTCGTCGCGGATCTGGATCCATTTGAAGCGATCCGGGCTGGGGAGGCTGGAGCGCTTCTCGCAGAGGCGCACGCCGCGGTCCAGCGCCACCCAGAGCATGATCTTGGAGTAGATGAAGTTCTGGGTCTGGCCGCGGGACTCCCAGATGGACATGTCCTTCTCGTGGCGGACATCGATCACGTAGTTGACCATGCGCCGGATCGCGATCCACTGGTCGTAGGTGATCGGGTTGCCGTGCTTGTCGTACAGGTAGATGCTGTCCAGGAGCTCGCCGTAGATGTCGAGCTGCGTGTGGAAGACGGCCGCGTTGCCCACGCGCACGGGCTTGCTGCCCTTGTATCCGTCCAGATGGTCCAGCACCACCTCGGGGATCTCGTACTCGCCGCGGATGGTGAACATGAGCGGCAGGAAGGGCCGCTTCGAGCCCGGCTTGGCGTCCTGCATCGCGTGCGGGAAGATCCGGTCGAAGATGAAGTTCACGTACGCCTCCGCCTCCTCGCTGTAGCCCATCTTGAGGAAGACGTAGAGTGTGAACGCCGTGTCACGGACCCAGGAGTACCGGTAGTCCCAGTTGCGGCCGCCGCCCACGTTCTCCGGCAAGGAAAAGGTGGGCGCTGCCACGATTGCCCCCGTGGGCTTGTACGTCAGTAGCTTGAGGGTGAGCAGGCTCCTCTCCACGGTTTCCCGGTAGTGGCCGCGGAACGAGCACTGGCGGGTCCAATCAGTCCAGTAGTCGAACGTCTCTTCCTCCAATTTGTTGAGGTAGGCCTCCATAACGGCGTCGCTGGGCAGAATCTTCTCGGGGCTGTGGACGATGAAGGACATGGTCTGGCCCTGTGACAGCCTGATAAATGCGACAAGGCCGCGTCCCTGCAGGCCTGGCTTTTCGTCGATCCTGAACTTCACGTCGGGAAATCCCACCTTGTCCACCTCCTTGGAATAGGCGAAGATCTCCAGCTGGAGTTTCTCCGTCTCGCTCTCAAAATGGACGGTCTGAAGTGGATGCTTGCTCAGATCGTTGTCGAGCTTGGACCGGGTGGTGTGGGAATCCCGGGCGTAGTTGAACGCGGGGAAGATCTCTACTTCCAAGTCCATACTGCCACGGCTGCATTCCAGCTTCCTGACCACGCCGGAATGCCGCAGCCCGGACTTGAACCGATTGACACCGGCCTCGTTGCAGGGACAATATCCGGACAGGATCCTGGCCGACTGGGCGGACTTCTTGGGGGACACGGGGAAGTAGTCCAGCATGGTCACCACACCATCGTCGTTGGCCCATCGGGTCTCGAGCATATTGGAGTACGGCAGGTACCGCTGCTTATTGAGGATATTGGGGATAGAAACAGGCGGAGAAACGCTGAAGTAGCCCCCTTTCTTGGAGTCTAGCAAGCGGCAGAAGACGGTCGGAGAGTCAAAGACAGGCCAGCACATGTAATCTAAGCTGCCTTGTTTGCTCACAAGGGCACAGGTGTGCATGTCCCCGATGATCCCGTAGTCTTCTATGGCATTGTAACCAGTGGCCATGGCGATGATCAGAGAGAGGGGTGTTTTCAGAGATCACGGACGTCGTTGATGATAATGATGATTCTCTTGAGTATCGAATTCAGCTATCGACGTGCAGGCACGGCAATCTCTGGAACTTCTAGACGGTATAGAGGATGGGGGAAGCTGATGAGGAGCCCGTATAGGGCCTACCTGTCTCGTAATATCCATCGAACGATGCGTCTGGACACAGTAACGACATGATGATGATGACGGTGGTCATGATCATGATTATGAGGACCCATTCTGGGCTTCTGGTTTCTGCAATTCCGATGCAGTCACTGTATCGGGACTGCACTTACAGGAGAGAGCCTGGCCATGAGAAGCTCCAACGACACAGATGATGGAATTGAACCATCACAAGAAAAGATTCGAAGGTACCAAATCATATGCACGTCCGAAGCTCATTGAGTTTTTTTATCCAGTGTGTGATAAATCATATATCCTAGGTTGGAAGTCGTTTATTTGGACTGGAAGAGTCCAGCCTTGTAGATATTGGAAGTTTCTATGGAGTACTCTGACTCCTGTTGTTCCCGTGACTTCTCACCTGCTCACCGTCTATTGCTTCTCCTTCCTCCATTTCTGTATGTAAGTCGGCAATCCTGGTAATCTCAAGATATTTCTATCTTTCATCAGAAAGGTCATCAAGGTGCTGTATAATCCCTGTCGGTGAGATTGAGTCAAGGTTGTGATATCATGTTTGTCCTTCATCATACTTGCACCAGTCGTAGGGCTACAGCCGATCGACCTCGGACATGGCATCCACCAATTGTGGCCTGAGGAGTCAATGAATCACAAGGATTATTATTATTGACCGCATTATTAGTATTATTAATCAGTTTGGACATTCTTCACGGTAGGTAATACTAATAATAATAATTGGACCATCAAATTAAATATTTGTCAAGGTTAATTACTTTTACTACGGAGTAGGTACCTATGGCATCAAGTAGATAGAGGTACTAAGGTAATGAAGAATGATAATTAACCCCGGATCGTCCGGAAGGGACCAACTTCAATCTTCAAATGATGACCCTACAGGCAGTCCACAAGGCACAAATTCCGTGCTTTTGGGGACTCTTACAGGGAGTTTAAAAGGAATCCAGGGTCAGCCGGACGCAACTAAACTCGTACGAGGTAAGACTAACAGGAACTAAGGCAGCCCAACAGACAACTAGTGACTAGTCAGTTATTAGCGAGGTATCACAGGCAGAGGCATTCTGTTGTTGTTTTTTGTTTGAGGCAGTATTAGATTAGTGCATGAGGATGAACTTGTTTTGCTCGAGATTTCTTGTCTTTGGTCATAGGTAGAAATCATGCCAGGTTAGGTCAGGCACTCAAAGTATGTCATCATGGATTGTGAGAGTATATGGATGGATAGATGGATATCCTGCCCAAGTATCTTTTGTATGGGATCTCCAGCCAAAAGTTACCTGACCCCTCACTCCTTAGACTTTGGATCTGGATGCTTTTGATTGACTCACACGACCTTTGATATTGCATGAGAGGAATAATACATACAGAGGGAATGGAATAGGGCAGATAACTTGTGCAGAATTAGAAGTAACTAGTCAAAGGCCAGGCTAGGCTAGGCATGATGACTGCAAAGCAAGAACTAAGAACTAGTATCTAGTTATCTAACTAGGCATATCTTTCTTCTTCTCATTAACCACAATTAACTTCATTTCCCACATCCCAATTTCATCGCGCCCTTGCATCAAGTCGGGGGCGGTTTTTCCCTTCTCTTTTCTCTTTACCAGAAGTTGACTACCTACAATCTCTCTCATTTTTACCCCTTTTGTCCTGGTCTGAATTGATTTGATTCCTTTCTTTCTTGTTTTCTTTTTTCTTGTTCCCTCTTGCGCCTCCTGTGAGCAATATTACTGTTATCAGGTATCATTCATTCTGCCATCCTGTCGGTCAATATTCCTGCATCTCCTCTCCCACGAGACCTGTCAGATCAATTGATCTCCAACTCTGCATTCCTTTGTGCCGTCTTCATTCCCTCGAGTCCTCCAGCTGTGATCTCATTCAAGTTCGACTGTCATCCACTGGGGCAAATCTTCGTGTTTGTTTATCAATCGCTGATGGATCCCACTGCTCCCTAGCAGATCCGTCTTTTCCTCCCTCTCCGTGTCTCTCTTTTCCTTTTCCCTTGTTTATTCTTCTGTTTCTGTTGTCCTCTACATATAACCTTGCAAAATGGGGCTATCGCCGGCTGGAAGTCACCATCGACGCCGAAGCTCCGTCCTCACAGGCGCAGGACCCTCGTCGATGTCCGCCCCGACCGAACAGAGGGAGGATCATTCCAGAGCCACCAGCGAGGCGGTCAACTACAAGCGCGACGAACAGAAACCCTTGACGGCCGATGACGCAGACGTGTCCGATCTGTCTTCGATCGCAGAGAGTATGGAGATGGATGTTGTGAGCTCTGACGATGAGCTCCACGATGATGAAGAAACCGGTCTCACAGCGAAACAACGACGTCAGAGACGCAGACGGAGAAAACAACGGAGGCAATTGGATGCTCGGATAGCTGATGTCAAATCCTCCCGACATGATGTACTCTCAATGGGTTTGGCAGATCGGAACGTCATCAAGAAACTGCTCGTCAATGCGAGTCTCATCCTCTTGTGGTACTTCTTTTCCTTGTCGATCTCCGTCGTAAGTGATCATCATCATCCCCGACCCCTGCCTTTTGCGGGGAGAAGCCGTGTCTAGACTTTGCATACTGACTCTTTTCCTGGTCAACGTGTAGTACAACAAATGGATGTTCTCAGAAGACCGTGTCGTGTTTCCTTTTCCTCTCTTCACGACTAGCTTGCATATGCTCGTCCAGTTCACACTCTCGTCCTTCATTCTTTGGTTGATCCCAGCGCTACGCCCCCGACACCCTTCATCCCCCTCGGCCGGTTCACCGTTCAGAAACAGTCACGATGCCTCCGAATCCACACCCGTTCTCACCAAATTCTTCTATCTCACCCGGCTCGTTCCCTGCGGTGCAGCGACGTCCCTCGACATCGGGCTGGGCAACATGTCCCTCAAGTTCATCTCCCTCACCTTCCTCACCATGTGCAAATCCTCCGCTCTCGCCTTTGTCCTTCTCTTCGCTTTCATTTTCCGACTGGAGACGCCCTCCGTCAAGTTGATCTTTATCATAGCCACCATGACCGTCGGCGTGGTCATGATGGTCGCTGGGGAAACAGCCTTCAATGCGGTGGGCTTCGCTCTAGTCATCGCCTCCGCGTTCTTTTCGGGTTTCCGCTGGGGATTGACTCAGATATTACTCCTGAGGCATCCGGCCACATCCAACCCCTTCTCCACCCTCTTCTTCCTCACCCCCGTCATGTTTGTCTCGCTCATCATCATCGCTCTGACCGTCGAAGGCCCGGCCCAGATCGCCGACGGCTTTGCCGCACTGTCAGAGTCTCATGGCGGCGTCTTTGCCGTCTGCCTGCTAATCTTCCCCGGTGTGCTGGCCTTTTGCATGATTTCAGCCGAGTTCGCTCTGCTGAAACGCTCTTCCGTTGTCACACTAAGTATCTGTGGCATATTCAAGGAAGTCATTACGATCAGTGCTGCAGGCGTCGTGTTCCATGACCAATTGACCACGGTCAACATTGCTGGTCTGCTTATCACCATTGCCAGTATTGGTTGCTACAACTATATGAAGATTTCGAAGATGCGTTCCGAGGCACGACGAGGCACCTGGGAGCGCAGCCCGAACCTGGACTCGGAAAGTGACGATTCCGGTCGTGCTCGCTCCCGTTCGCGTGGAACGTATCACAGAATCGACGATCTGGAAACTAGTATGGTCGCTCCGGTTTCGCATGTGCCTACAGACGACAGCTTCACCCCCGCCGATGGCTTGGTTGGCGATCGGCGCTCGTTTCAAGTGAGGGCCAGCGGGGCCAGTAGCAACGTTCGTGGGCTCACAATTTCCACTGCAAATCTGAGCGATAACGAAGGTCGACCGTTCTCCCCGCGTTTGGCCGGTCCGTCCCCGCTCAAGTCCGCACCCCCGGTAGTCTTGACCGCCGACTCCCAATTTCCGCCCCGGGTGGGACGAGGCCCAAGCGCTGGAAGTAACTTACAGTTGCCCACAGACCGGGCAGTGTCGGGAGAAAGACCTTGAACAGGAGCAACTTCGGTTGTACGACACTTTCATCGAAGCCACTGGTTTGGTTTCCAAGTCCCTGTGCTCGGCTCCTGCCTTGTCCAAGGCGTCTTCTGCGAATCTTCCTATCCTGTCAGTCTGGAACTAGCGGGGCAGCGGTGATTGAATGGTCATCCAGGGCTATCGTCATTGATATACACGGTGGATGTCTCTATAATTTCTGTCATCGAACTCGGGTGGAGGTATAGATGATTGAGCTGCACATAGCTCGTGCACATATTTGCAATTGACGTCTCGTGTTGACGGGATGTTTCCTTTTTCGTTTTCGAGTGATACCAATGATTACTGTGACAATGCTCTCTATATATCCCCCGAGTTGGACCATTGGTCTTGATTCCTTATTTAGTTTGAGATCTCGCATGACAATACCCATATTGCAATGTGATATTGTTCGATACCTCGCTCTATCAGAGTTCAAGTAATTGGTAGCATTACGTCCAGTCATCGATTTTTTTTTTTTTTTTTTTTATAATCAGCAATTGAGGGCATCCTCATAGTGCCATTCGTTCCAATTCAGTCAGTCTCGTAGTATACAAGAGCCAGCACTTAGTCCAATTGCGATATTCCAGCCCAGCAGCTAGCATCAATGGCTCTGACATCCTTCATCCTCACTCTCTAACTCACTCTCACTCTCGGCCCCCTTTTTAGCCCCCTTCCTCTTCTTCCCGGAGCTCTGCATCATCTCCATCAACGTCTTCTGGCCCTTCCCCGCACCCGCGCCTTTACTCTTCTTCTTCTCCTCGGCCGCCAGTTTCCGCTCATACTGCTCCTGATGTTTCGCGCGGACTTCGCGTCCCTCCTCGGCGAGCTGTGCCTCGAGGGTCTTGAACTCGGAACTTTCGGCGTCCATGCCGATGAGTGACTCGAGGAGGGCGATTTCGCGAGCCCAAACGGACGGGTCCGGGACGAGGGCCCTCGCACCGGCGGGTTTAGCCTTGGGCCGCTTGGGCGTCTTTTTCTTGCTGCTCTTTTCGGCTTCGGTGTCGGTGTCGGTGTCAGGGGCCTTGCTTGCTTCGTCCTTGCTGTTGGCGATGGTCGGGTTGGCGGGCCGGTCGATGGGCGTCTCGAGGATCATGGGGAGGCCTTCGAGGCGCGGGTCGTTCATGATGTTGTGGAAGGCGCGGAGGCCCAGGAAGCCTGTTCCGATGTTGGCGTGGAGATCGCGCTTGCTGCCGCGGGGGGCTTTGGAGTCGTTGAGGTGCAGGGCGCGGAGATACTGCAGGCCGATTACGTCTTCGAATTCCTTCATGAAGGACTGGTAGCCCGCTGGGGAGGAGAGGTCGTACCCTGCTGCGAAGCTGTGGCAGGTATCTATGCAGATGCCGATGCGGGCGTGGTGCTCGCGCGGGATCAAGGCGAGGAGGTCCCGGAACTCGGTGAGGTAGCCTCCGATTGTGGTGCCGTGGCCGCACATCGTCTCAAGGACCGGGACGACGGTTGATGTGGACTCGAGGGCGTTGGTCAGTGCCTTGGCGAGTCTTGAGAGGGCGTCGGTGAGGCTGCTTTGGTTGGCGCTTCCTGGGCTATAGGATGGTTAGTGAACTGACAAGAATTGGTTCGGGTGGTGATGGTCTGAGTCTGACTGGAAGTTGTAGAGGGTGATTCCAAGTGCTTCGCAGCGGCGGAGATCGTCTAGGAATGAATCGTATGCCTGCTTCGCCTTGGCCTTGTCCTCTTGCGCTAGGTTGACGAGATATGAACCATGGGGGAGTATGTGCCTGTGAAAAAGCTCATCAGTAACTGTCAGATCAATAAAGGAGGATGGCCCTGTGTAACTTACTTTGCACCATTGTACTTGTGTTCTAAACACATCTGGCGGAACTGATCTCGATGATCATCTTGCAGGGGAGGGTTGTCCCATTTCCTCTGCGATTTGAGGAAGAGGGCGAATGAGTTACCACTAGAGGGTACATCAGCCAATTTTTAGACTCGAATCGACCAGAATCCTCTTATAGTACCCGATGTGCATGCTGTTATGCACGGCATTGAAAATTCCTAATTTCATGAGTATTATTAGCTTCTGCCAGGGAATACGCATCGAGTAACAGATGAAGGATCAACCTTTTGCGGCACTGACATGGGCACCTACGCACATGCGCAGACCTTGTGTTCTAGCTCTCAGAGGAACCATCTCGATTTCCTTTTCCTGCTTGGTCTTCCTCTTTCTCGAGATCTTTCCGGTCACTGTAGTGGTCTCGTCTGCTTTCTCCGGCTCTGCCTGACTCCCCTTATGTACCTTCGTATTGACAGTTATCGCAACCTCCTCCTCGACTTCTTCCTTTACCGAAACTCTAGGCTGTGATTTTCTCTTTTTTGGAGACGCTCCCGGCTTCTTTTGCCTCAAATCGACAGCAGATGGACCGTCGATTATTTCCGATTGGCCCAGGACTGACGATGCTTTTAATGTCTCGGTCGACTTGAAGCGCTTGGATCTTCTCGGAGAGCTCTGCTCTTGCAGCTCGTCGATGTCTCGCTTTTTGTTCTTCGTTGGATCGCTTCTTCTCGGACTTCTAAGGGAGGATTCGGAGACGGTGCTGGACGTCACATTGCGGGATCGTGGTGGCATCGAGTCGGCTTGCTCATATGATATGCTACGAAAATGAGGCGCGACAATGATCTCAAGGCAAAGATCCCCAGCTTAAGGGTTCGAGTTCAGTTGACTCGAGTTGGTGCTTCGACGTTCGTGGAGGCGGAGAACCGTAGTTAGACGCGTGCTACTGGCGACGTGACGTCCGAGTGGCATTGCGCACTCAATCTTGTTCGAGAAAACCAATCAATATTTTATAATTATTTTGTAGTCTATTAGATTGCTTCGAAAGCACAAATATCTATACGTCCTTCATAATTTCGGTCTGAGACTTCATCTAGTGATATTGCAGCTTTTCAGTTCGAATATTACCAAGTAGAGGATAGTGTACACGTGACCAATAGCCAGGGCAACCGAAAGGGGCTGTTTATCGATAAACGCAAACTTGCTCATTTCTTGACCTCATTTTTTATCTCGACCTTGTTCAACAATTCATCGTCTGACGACTTTTTCGACTTCCTCAATCGGCAACCTGACGCACTCGAACTAGGATTGACGATTCTACGCCCTTGACGAATATCTTCACGACTCACACCAGAACACTCCCTTTTGCCGCACGTTTGTTTATCTGTCGCCGCCATGGCGGCCTCCGAGGACCTCATCAATTTTGATATCATCGAGAATCAGAAGGAAAACATTCAGTCATTACCAGGGGGACGCTCAGCCAAGGAGCTCGCTCGCATCTTCTCCCCCAGAGACCCTAGTGACAAATTCGCGTCTCCATCACCAAACGAAACCAGGACCCTCAATGATGCCATTCGGCAGGAGTACGAAGCAGAACTGCAGGCTATTGATGACTCAGACGACCCGCTAGATGTATATGACCGCTACGTGAAATGGACACTAAACGCATACCCCTCCGCACAAGCGACTGCCGAGTCCGGTCTTCTTCCTCTACTTGAACGCGCCGTCAAGACATTCCTCTCATCACCCCACTACAAGAACGATCCTCGCTATTTGCGGCTATGGCTTCACTACATTAGGCTCTTTTCAGACTCTCCGCGCGAGACTTTTGCGTTTCTGGCGCGTCACCATATCGGTGAAGGGCTAGCGCTTTTTTATGAAGAGTTCGCCGCTTGGCTCGAAGGCGCGGGACGCTGGACGCAAGCCGAGGAGGTGTATAGACTGGGAGTCGACCGTGAAGCTCGACCAACTGAACGATTGATCCGCAAATACAGCGAGTTCCAGAAGCGCTACGAGCAGCGCACACAGGACAATGGACCATCGTCACCCGCTTTACCAGCGGTGCGGCCCGCACTGGCTGCCAAGGTAGATCCGTTTTCTCTGTCTGCAGCCCCGGCTGCCGATCCGCAAGCTCAACGCCCCGCTCCTGCCGCTGCGGCTGCCCCGCGGACGAAGTCTGGGAAGCCCAAGATGGCTATCTTTTCGGACGTCGACTCGGCAGCAAGCCAGCCCGCTGTATCAGGACAGACCAAGGGATGGGATAGCATTGGGTCGATACAAGAGAGACGCAAGGAGAACAGTGTGGAGGCGAAGCCGTGGGCCGGAGAGACCTTGAAGGCAGGAAAGAAGCCTGCTCCAAAGGAGAAGATGACGATCTTCAGGGATGAGGTGAGTTCATGTTTGCTGTTCCGTCATTCTTCCTTGAAATTCCATATATTTACGATCACAGGACTAATTGGTGGCATGTACCGAATTTCGGTTTACTTCTATGTATTCAGTCAAATTCAGATCCACCTGTCGCAGAAGCAATGCAAGCAAAACAAGTTCCAGATCATCATGTAAGGGAAGCGGTAAATCCTCGAACCGGGCGACGGGAGCGTGTTTTCGTCAATCTTGAGGCAGTATATCCTGATTGTAGGAATCCGGCCAAAGAGATCAGTTTCGAAGAACTTCGGGCCATGCATCGCGGATGGATGAATAAAGACTGGCGCTCACACAAAGCACCTCTCAAGCAGATATCCGGCAATGTCGCTGGTTCAGAGTCACAGGTGGAGGATGTGATTGAGCAAAGTCTGGATCATGAGTTGCCAGAGCAATTTAGTCAAAAATTGAAAGTGAAAGATCCAGGGACACAAAGGGCCGTTGAAGATGGATTGAATGAGAGCAAAGCTGGCAAAGCACGGAAAATGAAACTACGCGAAGTCAAAGGCGAGACACAAACAAGTGAGCAACATCTCCCGGCTGCGTTCTCCCGTCGCTCTCTCACTTTCCAATTCCTCACTAACCGTTGACAAACCGTCCAGTCAAAATGAAGTTCGACTCTCCGACAGGAAGCAAGATTCGGCGCAAGAGCACGGCTGAGCCGACAATGACAATCCATACTCGCGCTGCTACTGATGAGATTTACAGCATCTTCAATCAGCCACTCAAGGCAGAGACCGAGAATGTAGCAGATAGTAGTGACTTCGAAGATGACGACTACACGAGTGCTGGTGAGAGTGCTGGTGAGAGCACATGCACTGGTCGCATCTCGGTCAACTCCAGTGACTTTGGCGATGACGAGACCACTACCTTCCACAGATCTGATGATGAAGCCGAGGAGGAGGACTTTGAAGACCAGACACAGGCTGAAAGTGTTGTTGACGGTGAATGGACTCAATTCTCCACTAAAGAGGACCTGATCCCAGCGCATTCACTGGGAGTGGATCCCATCTCACCCCATGAAAACACAATGGGCGCTGAAGAGACGACCCAGAGAGAAAGGTTTGTGCCCGAGATGCCAGAGGACTATAATCCACCTTATGGTCCGTATCGAGATCCTGCAGTAGTCGCGCAAAATCGTCTACCTTTTATGACACCGATCGTGGAGCAAACCGAGCACTCTTTTCCTTCGATGACAGCAGCTCGAAACAATCTGTACAACACCAAAACGCCATCCAAACCGCAGATGGGAAACCTCTTTACAACTCCGCTGATCGGTGCAACACCACAGCAAACAGAGAATCTCACTGGATTCCCTGAAGATGTTGCGATGAGTCCTACGGCGAAGAAAGCACGATCCAGCCTTAAGATACTATCACCCTTGAAGGAACAACACCAGCATCGGGTCATTATCAATGATGCCCAGTGTAATCCCACAGACAAGAGCATTCGCAACACCATTCTTCAGGCCGTGGATCCGCCGCTTGCATCCTACCCTGGCTACCATGGTCACCCTGAAGTGGAAAGCCACTATGCGCCTGCGATCCAGAAGTTTGTCAAAACACATGTCAAGCGTCCTCGAAGCGGTGACGAGGCATCATTCGATGTTCCAATTCTCGAACTACCCGGAGCGCAAAGATGTTATATCATCAGACGAGAGCTTGGAGCCGGAGCCTATGCGCCAGTGTACCTTGCGGAGAGCGTCGATAGCCTCGAGACCTGCCCGTCCTCCGATTCGGAAACCGAACCCGCAGACGATGACAGTCGAGGTTCCCAACTCACGAACGGAAGAAAAGCGATAGCCCGCAGTAACTCTCGTTATGGCTTCGAGGCGATTAAACTGGAAGTCGGGCCTCCGAACGCATGGGAATTCTACATGATTCGGATCGCTCACGAACGTACAAGTCAATTACCAGAGCTATCCCGTGCGACTGACAGTATCATCCGAGCCCACGAGCTCCACGTCTACAAAGGGGAAAGCATTCTCGTGGAAGATTACCGCGGGCAGGGAACACTCTTGGATCTGGTCAACCTGATCCGCAACGAGTCAATCACAGCCAATGGCACTGGAGAAGGTGGTCTGGACGAGGTTCTCGCCATGTTCTTCACTGTGGAACTATTCCGGACCGTCGAGGCCCTCCATTCGTGCGGCATCCTGCACGGCGACATCAAAGCCGACAACTGTCTCATCCGCTTCGACGATAAGCCCACAGCACCCTCTCTCATGGACGTGGAAGAAGAGATCGCCGAGCCCCGCGAGATCCACTACTCCCCCCGTGGTCTGTGCGGCTGGCGCAACAAAGGCCTGTCGCTCATCGATTTCGGTCGCGGTATAGACATGCGAGCTTTCCAGCCTTCTGTCCAGTTTATCGCCGACTGGGAGACGGGCGAACACGAATGCAATGAGATCCGCGAGCTGCGGCCCTGGACGCACCAGATCGATCTGTACGGCCTTGCGGGGACCGTGCACGTCATGCTCTTCGGGAAATACATCGAGTCGACTCCGGTCCGGAAAAGCGAAGGCGGCTCGGCGTCCGTGCGGACCTACCGCATCCGCGAGTCGCTGAAACGGTACTGGGACCGCGAGATCTGGACCGACGTTTTCGACCTGTTACTCAACCCCTGCACCGAGCGCTGGGCGCGCATGGAACTCGACGCCGCGGGCCCGGATCTCGTCAACGCTGAGAACCAGCCGATCCTCCCTGTCACTCATTCCATGCGCCATGTGCGGGAGAAGATGGAGGCTTGGCTGCTCGCTAACGCAGAGAAGAAAGGTCTTGGTCTGCAGATCCGGAAGCTAGAGGCTGTCTTTGCGGAGAAGAAGAAGAGATTGGAGCGGAGCTAAGCTGCTTTGTTTTCTGCGTCGTTTGATTCCTTCTATTCTAATGATGGTTACGATCTCACATCTTATACCCTGTTGCTTTGTTTGTTTCTCCGGCAGCGTTGGCGTTGGGATTCTGATTCCAGTTTCATGCTTGATCATACTTTACTATTATTCTACCTATTTTCACAAATGGATTGTTCATAATGACACCTACGTCTACCCAAATCTTCTGAGAGAAAGTAGATCAATGACTTGGTTAAATTGCAGACATTGTCAGTCATTATCAAACTGATATCTGAATCTACTACAAATGATAAGGCTGAGTTTGAGCACTATCAGTCAAATCAAATGGATTCAATTCATAATAAGTTGAAAGATCGAGAAAAGATGAAAAGATGAAAACAACATGGGAAAAAAATGCCATAGATGCATAATGCAACTAAAAAGCTGGCCAGCAACGAAGACACGAAGCGGAGCCAGCGGAATCGAACGAGATCAAGTGCGTTGAAACACTGCAACGACAGAACAGGAACGAACACGCTTGCTTGCTTGCTTGAATTGAATTGAATCGTGTCATCTATGAGGTGAGGTGGTCGTTTCGGTCAGTAAGTCCATTGCGGGTCGTCCGTATCATTTCATCAAGCATGTCTGTGTCTGAGACGAGAGGGTAGATGTGGAGAGAAGAAAGGTCGGGTCATTTGTCTCATAGATCAGCGTGGCATGATCGAGACGATTGTCTTCGCACGGTTTATGGGTTTAAATCGGCGAAAACAGAGAAAAGTGAAGAAAGATAGAAAAGAAAGGAAAGTTAGAGATAGTGGAGGGGTTTTTTCCCCGGTTGGTCTTTTTTTTGTGGTTTTCTTGATTGAGTTCAAAGAGTGTCGAAGAGTCGGTAGAGAGTAGGAAATGAAATCTGTGCAAGGAATGTCGTGCTTGACGTAAAGGGGCCATGGCATCTTCGAGTTGTCAAGTCTACCAGGAACAGAATGGCATGGCGTGTGCTACCTATTCCAGGGGTGTATTGTGCCCAACTATCAATCTGATCCAAAGCGGCTACCTCGGTCAAGCAGGGAGTAATGAAAATAATCAAACGGAGTCAGAGATATAGGAAAAATGAAAAGGACAATCCTGCTGTGTTCGGAATGTCTGTTGCAGGAAGTCAAGGTCGTACATCCACCAAATTCGGCAATGTCACTCTGGCATCAAATCATCGTGCAGAGATTTGCAATATGACATGTTGTCCGACCTGCGCAAATCCAATGCCGAATGTCCATGTTTGTTTCTTTTGGGTTTATGCTTTTTTCGTCAAAAGGCGTTTTCAATTTTATCGTCTCGTTTCTATTGCAGTGGGAACACAAGAATCGATTTTGGTTTATAAGTCATTTTGTCATCAAGGTCGTCAGTACCGTTTCTGTCGTTATACTCCTGATCACTGTTTGTCAGGGCCAAAGTCGTCCAGGTCATTAGTATATTGGGATCGAATTCCAAGTCGATACCAAGATGAAAGCGGATCCCGGCGTCATGAGGGTGCCGACACTGGCATCAGTGACTCGTCAAAGATGGTCAGTATTGTTGCCTCGAGTAAGACATATTCAAGATCTGTCTGCGGATTCTTTCCGCATCGGATATGCCCTTCTCAGTTGGGTCATATGGCAGTGCACCTGTCACGTTCTGTTGGTCCTTGGGTGGAGCACCTCGGTTGACGGGTCTGATTTGGGGCAGTAGTCCACTCGCAAAGGGGTCAGACAAAGAGGGAACGTGTCTGATTCTGCGTCCCTCGTGGCGTTTAGATGCATCCACCTTGAAAGGAGAGCCGAGACGTTTGAGGTTCTCCCCACTCAAGTTCAATAGCGGGTTGGGCAGGGTTTTCTCAATAGGCGCGCTTTCCTCATTTCGGGACGCAGAAGAGGGCGGAGAGAAGAGCTGGTCGAGGTTTTGAGGAGTGATGGAGCTTGTCGTTGCACCACGATTCCGGATACGCAGGCGACGATTGCCGACGTCAATCAACTTGCCTTCCCGGATCAGAGTCTCCAGGTGGCTCTGGGTCTCCTGATCTGTGGACACTTCGGTGGGTCTTGACACAGAATACACAACGTTGGTGTCGTCGGTGGCTGGTAAAGCTTCCGCGCGTGGAGGAGAGCACAACCGGGACCCGGTCACGTGTATTGTCTCTCGCCTGGTCCTGGGTGTATTTCTGTACGGTCTCTTTCTTGAATTGGTCGGGGCCCAGGTGTGATATGTAAATGGTGATCCAAGGCGCGGGATAGACTCCGGATGTTCAGCCTGGAGCTGTGTTGTTTTGTCAAGCGGTCCTGCCCAGCTGGCCTGCGACTCGCAAGGCACTGACTGACTCGGCGGCCAGTCGTACGCTGTATTTTGCGGAGAATGGTCCTCGACTGCAAGCTGCGAAAGAGGTCCAGGCATAGAGCTAGAGACCAGGGAAACACCCAGATCACGCGTGGCATAAGTAGTCGAGCTGTTGCCGGGGCTGTCTAGAGGGTGCTCCTCGTGCGAAGGGCGCGAGAACAGATCCAGGAACGGAGTCGGGCTGCGGGACTGCATGAGCCTCTGGTAATGAGGCGCGATTGAGAATTTGCGCTTGCAAAGAAGCTTGAGACGACGCCTAGTCGAGGCTTCGGACTTGGGCCAGACACTCTTTGGAGATTCTGTCCGTGGTGTTGGTGTCGTTTCGCCGCTCTGTGGCGGTTGCGATTGGTGCAGGGAGGATGTGAACGGTCGTGCAAGCCTGTATCGCTTCTTTTCCCACGATCTCTTCGCCTCTCGAGCAACCCGGTGTGTGACACCGAGCGGGGGAATACTACCAGGTGTCATTTTGAAAGGGGTGAGGGTCGGATCTTGTATGTAGAGCTGATAGGTATTCCAGAGGTGGTTGTCCATATCCAAGGTCCACCGTTCTCTCTTTGGAAAGGCTCGATTCACTCTCTTATGGCTCGCCGCAGCCACGGATGTTTTCTCCGCCATCTGCTTCGGCGGAATCTCGAGATAGAAAAAGGGATCACAACTGTCACTTTCTGCGCTGGTGCAACTTCCGCCCACGGAACGCCGTGAGGCGAAAGTTTCAACGGAGGAAACTGAGGAGTCAGATGCTTGGGAACAGGCAGACCCAGGGCGCTGCATTGACTGTCCAATAGCTTGAGAGTCCCACGAAGACCATCCGTCGGCGGTTTCAGAGTCGTACGGACTGCCGCGGATCTGGGCAGGGGGTGTCTTCAAGGCCATTCTGTCTCGAGGAGGCGCCAGGAAGCGATCATCTTTGGCAAAGAATCCAGGGTATGACTGAGCTACAGAAGCGTCATGCGATGGAGGTAACTCAATGGAGGGCAGTGGGATGTCAGATGGGTTGGCGGTAAGCGTGGTGCGATCGTACTCTGCCTGCGCGAAGAGGTCGGTCCCCGAGCGGACGCGCGATCTTCGCAAGCGGCAACTCGAATGGCGAGGAGGTGGTGGCGGTCCGTCCACATGGATGGATGCACGTTCAGGTGTCCGAGGCTCTTCGGTGCCTGTTGAATAGAAGGTGAAGTTCTTCGGCAAGGTGCGCGACAACCCATGCTGCCGGTAAGCCATGACGTGGGTGTCGGGGTCGCTTTGCGGTACGACCAATAGAACAACGATTGCCAAAAATGGGTCTGCGTTTTGTTTTCTCTTGAATTCTGATCGGTACCTCTAACCGAATATCATTGCGCTCGTGCGATAATATGTTGTCAAGTAAGACTTTGAGTGTCGGACCGCAACGCGGGCTTTGAACTCGGCGTCGCACACACTCTTTCTTCACTCGCAATTGATGCGCGATACTCTTTTCGAGGAGACAGTAAAGTAGCAAAAGCGCAAAGACAACCGCAGTCAAAGTGGGATCCTTTTCGATCAATGGTTGAACGGCTTCGGTCGACACTGAATGGGCGGTACAGGAGGGTTTCGTAACTCGTTAGGCAAAGCAACAGAAAATAGGAACAAAAAAAAAGGAGATGAAGCTCGTCAAGGTGTGAGTGGTCGGAGTAAGGAAAAGGGATCGAATTTGTGTGCAAGGGTCAAGTTGATGCGATAATGCGCACGAGAAGTTGGTTGCGATCAAGCTCGTTGGAGTAGCAGCTGTGTAGTATCACATCGAACGGTTCCCGGTTCCCGCGGTCCATTGGGCATTTGGCAGGTAATGGAGAGGGAAGCGGTCATTTACACCCGGAAGGGGACACACAAAAACACCAGACCAACACAAAAGAAAAGCAAGGAAAAGGAAAAGTGCGAAGAGACGGGAATGATGCGAGCAATGCGCTCGCAGGAGAAAACAGCAGTAGGGGGTTGCAGGAAGGAAAAGTGAGGGAGAGAATCGGAGAGAGAGAAGAGTAGTAGTAGTAGTAGGAGTAGAAGAGGAAGAGGGCTGGTAAGCGGTAATAATACCAAACGGCACAGTACCTCAGGTACCCTTAAGGCACAGCAGTACTAGAGAGTACCTAAGCTTAGGGAGTAGTCACTGCAGTCCAGGGCCTCTGTGGTGGTTCCACTCCTGCAATCAATCAATCAATTAATCACATGGGATGGACTCAGGGAAATTATGAACACGTCAAGGAGCAAGCTTGTAGAAGGTGAGATGAATGATGATCTTGATGATCAGAGAGAAAGATCTTTCATGTTCAGATGGTGCTGTTCAGCTGCTCTATCTATCTATGTCAGGTATGCGGCACCATAACATCCTCAGACATCAACATCATCATCCTGACTTCTCTGGAATGCGGAGAATTGTCTTGTGATTCCTTGGTTCTACATTTGATGTCTTGACCTGATGTTCAAATGATTTCCATCTTCCATATATCCTTAATTCTGTCTTGCAAACGTGGTAAGTTCGGTAACAAGAGTTTGCATGCAACTCTTCAACTCCAAAAGATTTACTTGTCCTATCTATAGTTCTACCTGACTGGAGATTTTGGGAATCAGTCATTGGACTGTCTAATACCCAAAACCCAGTCGGTCAGCATTTCAGAACCGCCTCACCGCGCCCAACGATGCTCTATGGACAGTCAGAGGGCCCGAAAATCTCAGAAATTCCCCCAGGTTGACAAATCGCAGTCGTCCTGATGGAGTAGTTCCTCCCACAGAGCCAGTCGAATTGCTCCTGCAGTCTGCTAATGTTAGTGTGATGGCCTGGTTTTCCGGTGACTTCTGGACCCCGCGAAGACTGCAATTACTATTCGCGGATTCATTTACTGCTTTAAAGTGCAAGGGAGGGACTATTGGGATGCACCACGGGATGCAGGTGAATCACCAACGTTTTTTTTTACCATCTCGGCCATTGAGAACCGATTCTGATTCTCAAATTCAACTGAGGACCTGAACTCTGTACGGAGTACGGAGTACTGTGCTCAATTGAGCGGTCAGCTATCCTAGCCAGATCAATGATCAAGTGGAAATTCGGTGGCTGGGAGAAACCTCTCGGCTCATACCGCCAGGCCCAATTCCCAAGGAAAAGACAGTCTCAACCATCCCGATCCAAGCCCGATCTAGCGCTGCGTTCGTTTCAAACTTTCGAAAAGTTCAGAGTCAAACTCCAGTCTCCTGCAGAAGCGGTTTCTCCACCATCAGACGGACGAACCACGTCGTGAAGACGGGCTGAACGTGCATTAGCCACTTGCATGTGGTGGCAGAGACGCGACTAACCGCCTCACGAGCTAGGTAGCAATCGTAGGTAGAGTACCTACTACGTTTCTACTCTGTAGTCATCAGTATCCTGGTACGGAGTATACGGTGGTCAACTGAGGTTGAAATAAAGTATCTCACAAAGAGCATTTAACTCCAGAAGAATATTCATTATTAAATGCGGACAATCAATTGATGGTTTGAGGCTTTGTTCACCTTGTGGCTATCACTCGCTTATCGGACGGCCCCGGACCAACGCGTCAAGGAGGGGTAAGGAACGCGTCTGGACGCGTCTACTACGCGAATCCGCGCGTGTGGTAAATTACAGTATCATGCACGTCGCATAGTGGAGTTGACTGTGTAGTACGGATTTAAAAAAAAAGAGAGCAATATTATCTATCTATGGAGACTATGGAGAGCATTTCTAGTTGCTACTTGCTACCTTAGAAAAGTGGTCTGTCTCTGTTGTTCCTGGATCCAACTAAACTTGATTATGGTTCGGTGGAGCTACGGACTGCAGCACAAACTACAAAGGTTCTATATCTGGAAACAAAAAGCATACCCCATCCTCCATAGCTCTGGGTCATGGGCCAGGCTAGAGCTAAAGCTAGAGGCCTGAATCCGGCATCCGTCCAGCTTGAATCCTGATTTCTTTGTCCCATAAGCTTAAGGATCTCGGTAAGAGTAAGACCCTGATCTGCTCGAGATCCGCGTCACGAATATTTCCATGGAACTGCTCCCGTCTCAGCCTCTCGGAAACTCAGAGCCGGGGACAAAGAGACTTTCGGTATGGCTACGCCATGATCCAGGGCCCGTGGCATATTGAAGATCATGGATAGTAGTTGATGTTGACCATTCCTTATATTGCCCCGACCTCGTCTGTCTGCGGACGGACTCCAGAAGATGGATAAATACTAAGGGCTGGTTACATTCGATCCAGCAGAAGAAAAGTAGCTACCTGCATGGTCCTGACTATCGCGCCCTTGCGTCCACAATTGGTGGTTGCATGATGGTACGATATCTATGAGGCTCGCTGGGCGGATGTATATGCATTGATTCATGCCGATTGCTGACTCGCTGTAGCTAACAGCTGCAGTGATTCATGTCCCGCATGCAATCAAGGATATGGCCTGTAATTGAGTTCGGGATTTTACTTTTATCCGACTGATGTTGTGATATTCTCGCAAAGTGGAACAGGAGTCGATTAAAGACGGATCGGAATGGCAGTCACGTATCGATAGTTGAAAAGTGTACTAGAATTGAACGCATGCTTGGGTAGCAAGAATGTTATCCTTACAAGGTGCATCTGCTGGAGAATCCTTACATGAGATGATGTGTTGTGGCCTCTGCCCGGTCATCAAAACAGGTTCGACCGACTCAATGGTATGTCATCGTACGTGGCTCGTGTACAGAAAAGTACGTGGCAGACATGATATAAGACAAAAGATATGTGCATTGCTATCTGGTACGGAGTACACCGTACATACGGGCTATTTACTTTGCACCATGGTCGAAGAGCTCTACCTCAGGCTGACACTGACTATCCGTTGGCAATTCTCCCAGCTTCGATAGATTGATCTCCGGTGTTCGTGCCTTGAAAAGCAACTTCACAGTCGGGTCGCAGATGATTTCGGTGCCGTGCATGAACGGCTGGGGACGTCCCCGGTCCTCTGCGAACTGCCAGTCGTATTTCATCAGCAGATGGACCAGGAGGATTTTCACCTCGTTCGCTGCGAAGAATCGCCCAGGACACGCGTGCACGCCATGTCCAAAGCCAAAGTGCTCTGTGCTCGTTGTGACGAACTGGTACCGGTGCTCATTGCCGGGCTCTTTGCGTTTGTTGTAGAAGCGGTAGCCGTCGAAGGTACCCGCGTTAGGGTAGATGGATTCATCTCTCAGGGTGTGAGCGGAGACGATCAGCACTCCTCCCTTGGGAATATAGGTGCCATCGGACAGAGTGATGTCTGCCTGTGCGAGACGCTGGAGGAAGGCTGGAAGAATCAGCGCTATGCCGAAGGAGCCCCTCAGGCAGCAATCACTTACCAATGCTGACAGGGTTCATGCGCTGGCTTTCCTTCATCACGCTGTCCATCAGCTTCAGCTTCGTAAGGCTGGTCTTCTTCAGACACCCGTCCTCCTCCACGACGGCAATAATCTCATCCCGGAGTGGTTGGATGTATTCCTGGTAGGCTATCAAGTCATACATGACGTTTGTCAGAAGGTTGGAAGTGGTGTGGATCGCTGCCAGAGAAAGACCGATCTGACTTCTCGTCTCATCAAACGGGCGGCCAGCAGCGACTTCCCTGAACCAGTCGAGGGCATCGGCGTGAGTCCGTGGAGGATCCTCTTCTGGAAGCTTGCCTTGCCGGATCAGTTCTCGCTTTTGGATCTCGTTCTGAACAATCTTCTTTGCAACTCGGATGTGCTTCCGGACTCTTCGTGTTGACGGCAGGAACCAGTGCACCAGGGGTCGGGTAATCGAGGGCCATAGTCTGAGATCGCGCGCGCCGATGAATGCATCGGTGGTGTAGTTGACAGACACAGTCAGCCATTCCCTGTCACGGCAGATCTTCTCGCCCAGAAATACAAGGGACGACAATCGGGCAACTATGTATGGAATCTCCCGAGCGAAGACTAGAGATTGCCACTCTGTTGTCCTGTCAGAAAGGGCAAAAGGGCCTATCGGGAGGACTTACCATCGGATTTCTGGGGCAATGTCTCCTTGAGCACGGCCGCGGTCTCTCTGGAAAGAGGGATAGTAAGGTTACCTTCACCGTTAGTCAGTGAGCAAGAGGTACCTCTGCACCACGCCACCAACGTCACATACCAAGTGTATGAGTTAGCTTCTTGTTGATAACATCCAACAAGATGTGATCCTTGTCCAGTCCTTCAAAAGCCTCGAACCCGGGAACTTTGGCGCCAAAGAACGCCTGCATTATCAGCACAACCTCCCTGTTGCTGCTTTACGATTATAGCGACTCTCACCTTCTTATTAGCTTCATCGAAGTTCAGATCCGGATGGCTCTTGATCTCATCTATGTACCGAGGGTGCAGGACGATCATGGGAGTGTGGGAGAACATCATTTGAAAGACAGTCCTGCCCTAACCCCAATGTCAGCTCTCCCTGCCAACCGCTGTGGCTGCTCCTGACACATGTCGAGCAAGATTCATTCTCATACCTGACTGAAGCCTTGCGCAATGAGCTCTTTCGCGGACGCCACGAAGCGCTCTTTGGCTTTGCTGTTTGAGATTTCCCATCTGCTCCTCCCAACAAGGGGTATCTTCCGGTACGGAAAGCCATCCGCAAGCTCTTGATAAAAGTTCGACACAATCACCAGAAACAAGGCCACAGCGATGCCTTGAAGAAGGTACTGACTTTCGAGCAACTCAGAGATCAAAGCCATGTTGATTGCCTTGGGATCTGGGGTGCAGCAGCAAAGAAAGAAAAGGACCACGCCACTTCCGCGGAGAGGTATATATGAAACCCCGCTGCATTCACTGATCTATAGGCCCTATACAAGGCAGGAGTCCATCTATTTGGATTCACGGGATCAGTCGTTCCGTGCGGGGACTCATTCGACAGTGAATACGTCGAATACGAGATCGGCATTGAACCGTTGGACTCGCATGTGTGTGGAGAGATCATAGCATCGGTGCTGCTTCTGTCTCGTCATTACTTTCCAGCAGCGGGAAGTTCTAGCCGATCAGGCGTAGAATGCATGCAAGCATGACACTTGCTTGGCCGTTGAATGCTCGAGGAAACTCTCCGCGGGGTCCGCGCAACCAGTCCAATTAGCATGTGTGTTACCCCATTAGGAAATTCAGTGTTTTAGATGCAGATGCGACATTCAAGGTAGGCTGGCTGCGCCATGAAGTTCACTCAAGGTGCCATTCTGCCAACCGTCAGTCAAATGTGGTCGTGGAGACGATTACTGAAGAGAACCCTTACTCTCGTTACCTCGAAGATGAGGAATCTGCAACCCATAATTGGCTGATTGTATCCTCTGATCGTCGATCTGAGGTTAAGCGAAGCAACAGCTGTCCGTCCTATGCGGGATTGCGGGTGGCTCAGTTTCCGATACGACGATGGGGCTTGTTGCCGCAAATCAAAGGATCAGATTGGCGGATTTGAGAGTAGACAGCTGTAGGTACTAGTGGACTTCTTGATGAGCGTTTACTGTTTCGAGACTCGGTTCAAACGCCTTCCGTGATCCGGTCTTGAATGGGGTCAGATAGCTGCTTGGTGGATTGTAGACGAGAGGATACGACAGGCTTGGAAGATATTGTTATGTCAATACAATATGGGAAATGATTCCTCCACACCCTGCTGGATGAATCCCTTATTCCTAAACAGGCAATTTATAGTTACAATCAAACTCCATTATAATCTTGATTGCAATACAAAATCAAATGCTCGCATTCCTAGGGATTAAATCACTAACCTAAGTCACCTAATACTCCTTAAATACCCCTTCTTCGGCTAATCAAAGACGCTGGCCATTTCCTCAGGGATTCAGGAATCACTAAGATGGCTGTCATCTACCTGGCTGCGAGCATGCCAGATCCCCTCTCAACCCCCTAAACCTCCTGAGCATGCTGTAAGCTTTAGGCAAACCATAGAGAGCCAAAGACATCTCCAACATCAAATCGGATTTCCTTGTTATGGTCGCCTATATCATCTATTGAAAGAGGAGAGAGCAAAGCGGACTTTGCCTCCCATCTATGCTGGCACAAGCCGCATTTCGGCGAGAGCGTCCACTGCAAGATCTCGAAGTCCATCGAAACGCAGAGGAACACATCATTTGGATTTCCTGCCTGGGGACGCCACAAATGACCGAATCCGTTGGGTCTGTATATTGAAATCGATCGAGATGATTCTGTCGGGATGCTAGGATGATGGAGATCAATGGAATTTGATAATGATCAAATCGAGGCTTGATAGTAGTCAAATTTCAATCTGGTGTTCGATGCTCAAAGAGGCTAAGATACAGGAACTAAACTGGAATACAGAAGTAATGGTCGCTGGTCATGTGAGGTCGCATAAATGCCTATCAGGAATCCTGGAGTCGCCTTCTTGGGTTTCTTTGCCGGAAGGTAGTCGGGGTGAGTACTCTGGGTGGCGCCTAGGCTGGTTAAACGGTCTCGTAGTTGCTTTCTTAGATCCGCTGTCAACAGCCACTTGTGTAGGGTTTTCCAGTCCAGGTCAGCGCGGTTTTTCTGCGCGAAGTAGAATTCCTCCAGGTCCCTGAGTAGGTTCAAAGCATCATCAGAGTAGATGGTATTTTGATCGTATCTGGGCATCCCGTTAAGCATATGAGTCAAGGCGGCTGCTGGTGTTCCCTAAGGGAACTTTATGATGTCCTGTTATACCCTGAGTGGAACATCTAGTCACAAGACTTGGTCAGGCCATGGGGTCTTGTCAAAGAATGCGCTTGCGTTGACTGGTAGGTCGTAGAAGGAATAGGGATTATCCCACTGTTTGGGAGCCTTAGCTGACCATGAGTTGTACCTCTCCATTATCCATTATCCATTGCATTAGTAGGGCTTGGTCATTTGGTTTAGGGATTATTAGTTCTGGTTCATCGGCGTCGTCATCCTCATATCAAAAGCGGAGCTTCCTTTTAGTCAGTGTAGTTGTGGCCTTGTCGAGTCCTTCGATCTCCTTGGAGATCAGGTCGACTGTGTTTTGAACTGATGTTATCTTAGCAGGTAGGAAATTCAGGAGGGGCTCTTGGTTTGACGAGACCCATGGAGCAAGGTAAACCGGATTGTCATCAGGCGCGAACGTCTGTCCGTGATGAAAGATGTAGGGTATGAACAGAAAGCAGTCGACCCTGACTGTTCCCTAACAAGGTATCATAATGAATAATGAATGATGAACAACAGATGATGAACAATAAATGATGAACAACAAAGGAAACCTGATGCGCAATCTAAGGGGTCATAGTGCCAGGCTTGGTCTCTCAACTTCTCCAATCTGTTGTTATAGGTAGTTATACAGCTCCACCAGCTGGGTGTATGTCAGTCGTGCAGAGTCATAATCAGGAATGGCCTGACGGTCCGCATCAGACCAGATATGGGCGAAGGTAGATGTAGATAGGATAACTTGTGAGCACGCTCTGCGGAAAAAGTTAATTAGCGGCTCCGAACGCGGCAGATGAAAAGGGGTGTGCGTATTAACAACTGAATTGGGTTCAACGTCGGTAGTCTCGAGGACATCAGCAGTTGCCGTCTCCTCACCTCTCTGCTCCGGTCTGTCGGCTCCTTGTGTCGGTGGCGTCGGGTCATCCTTTGTTCTCTTACCGTGCTGGCGCAGCTGGTTAAGATTTTCCGCTCCCCATTCCGTGGTGATACCTTTATTTTTGAGTTGGCCGAAAAGGATTCTTCGGGTCAGGTTCAACATCTGCGTTTGGGCTTGTGGTGGGGGCGGTGCTGGAAATATGACATGTCGCTAGAACAGGCATTCCGTTCCGGTCCAGGGTGTGTATTCTGCCTCTCCCGTGACGGTGTTTGTTGTCCCAACCTTGCTCCATATCAGTATGAGGACCGCCTTGACGGTGCCATTGCCGCCGACAACCCACAAGTTCATATTGTCTCCCAAGCGCTTTGGCGACTTTGGGCATGATTTGCAGCCACAGTGTTCATTACTGTGTTATAAGGTTTCCTGAAAAGTCAGCCTTGAACACTCATAGCTCGCCGTTATCATCTCACCGAATGTTACCAGCGTCATCGTTACCAGGATCATCGTCGGTATCGGGGAACGACAGCAAGGGCCCTATCCTCGGCATCAGGCTCGGGGAGACTATCATCATCACTGTCACTGGAAACGACATATTCCTCGTCGGTGTGATCGTCGTCCGAGTAGAAGTGCTCATCATCGGCATCATCGTCGGTCTCGGAGTTAGGGAACAGCATTATATCTAGCCCGTTTTGACGGACCACCGGCCTGACGCTCATTCTCGGCTTTATCAGTAGCAGACCTTGAGCTCTCACCCAATTCTGGGAGACAAATGAGGGCAATACTTGACGAGGTAGCCCTCTGCGTCCCTCTTCCCTTTGCATTACCAGCCTCGCGGGTTCTCTTGGCCATTTTTGTTCTCGTTTGGGGGTTTCTACTATAGATTCTGTATATCACCTTGTACAGTCACGATAGTAGCTGTAAACCTTTGTGGGTGCTGTATAGAATCAATTGAACCGATTCAATTGCGTATCTTGTCTTCTTCTGTATTGATCTCTCAGATAACAGCTATGCTGGCGGTTCTGATACCATAGATACGTTCAGTAACTGAATTTTTGGTAACCTTGTTGTCAGAAGGTGTCTTGTGTTGCACCGAGGCTTGTCCCAGGGTAGTCATGGTTCCCATATCAAAGGCATCGATTTTTCCGCTTTGAATCGATCTTGTATTGGATGGGGATCTGGCCAATGTGGGTCGGGATCCCATATTGAATGCGTCGTTGTCACCAGGCTTGGCTACGCACGTTTCCACTTCCTCGATATCCGTGTCGGTGACCTTGTTGACGAGACACTCGGGGTGGTTTCACTTGCTATGGGATATGAAAGAGCACTGTAGATCAGTGCGGTGATAAAGTTCCCTGAGGATCATATCTTTTCCTTGTAAGTTCCATTGTCTTCGAAGGGGCACAATTTGAGTGGATTGGACATTAGAGAAGAGAAGAGAGAATTGAGCCTAAGAAGGAGATGTAAGTTGTGTTGATATTCACTCTCCAGTGGCAATGATCTCGTGATGCCAAGACCTAAGGTATGCGGGGTCCCCGGAGCAGAGATAAGGACATGAGGTCGATCAGAATCCCCAGTTGTACTTGTCCTTGTCCATATGACCTCTGAGAGAGCCAATTTTCATATGTCCATGCTGCTTTTCATGAGGTTAAACTAAATCTCTGAATGCTATTTTGCACCAGAAGAATAAGATTTTTAAGTGTCTCGGTTGACACATCCCAATCTCCCCTCCCATCGTTAGCAGTTAGCACTAATCTGTTATCATCATGGGAGACTGCGGACCAGCTGTGCCATCAATCCATACTCAAGTTGCTAGGCGTCCTTCACTACCTTCTGCAGACTCGGATGAGATCACTGTTCTTGTCACTGGATTCGGTGTAAGTGTTGCTGCCGAGAGCTTTATTTTCCTCTCACTTCACCATCTTGGCGCAAGTGCAAGCTCATACTGACTCGACTACTAGCCTTTCAAGACTAATCTCGTCAACGCCTCGTACTTGATCGCCTCGTCCCTTCCTCCTTCGTTTACCTTTACTGTTCCACAAAGCTCATCTACATCCCTGGACGGGTGGGTCCCTACGACTCGTCGAGTGTTCATTCATGTCCATCCGAACCCTATCCCGGTCGCTTATTCCACGGTCCATTCAGACGTCCCTTCCATAGTCGATGATTATGCTAAGGCGCACGGCGGTCGACGACCAGATATTGTCATCCACATGGGCATAGCAGCAACGAGACAATACTACTCGGTCGAGACAAAGGCACACCGAGACTCGTATCTCATGTCGGATATCGAAGGGCGAACTGGTTACGAAGATGGAGAGAAACGATGGAGAGAGCTCGATCTGCCTCCCGTGCTGCAGGCGGGAAGATCGGCCGATTTCCTGACTGTCTCGGACATAGTAGAAGAAACACATGATCAAGTGGTACCTCCATTGTCGCAGGCTGTACAGTCTTCCTGGAACCCTCACCCACCGAACGACAAGTTCCTCAATGTATGGAAGTCATTTGCTGCGGGAGCCGACGTCCGGATCTCAGAAGATGCCGGACGTTATCTCTGTGAATTTATCTTCTACACCAGTCTGGCACATGCCTTTAGACAAGGCCAGGACCGGAACGTGGTGTTCTTGCATGTCCCTGGTGCCTATAATGATCGAGCTGTCCAGACCGGGAGAGAGGCTACCATTGCATTGATCAAGGCCCTAATCACATGCTGGGCGGACGGGACGATGTAAAGGCATGGTGATTGGGGAATTGCATGCTTTCAGATTGGTACATTCATGATTTGCATGACTTATACGCATAGCTTGGATGCTTAGATGATGGCCATACATCTAGTTTGATTATTCTAATCATTGATAATGCACTAATGTCTTCGTCTTCGGACACAGCCTACAATTATATACATCCACGGATTGCTCGAGCTCAACCAAGGAACGCCTACACAAGGTTTGTTACTACTGCCATTGCAGTAACTGCACGCTCCAAGAACAACAAGATAGAGCCTCCATATGATTATCAGCAATGTTAAGGCCAAGCATGACCTGACTCATTGAGAACGATAAGGAGAAGCGATGACAGGGCGGCAAATTCTGGCAGAATACCGATATTTTTGCTTATCAATCCAGATCTACAGAGTATGCGCAACGTAACACCAGAGGACGTGGAAGAAGATTGAAGCTGAATGACTGACAACCAAGGACAGTGAAAATGTCAACAAAGACGATGGACTTCTCCTTTCCAGTCCTCCCAGTAGCCGCTCTCGGACTGCTCCTGGTGGTCCTCTCCCCAAGAGTCATAAACTGGGCGCGAACCAACAGATCCAGTCTGCTACAAGCCCTCAGACTGCAAAAAGAGACCACCAGCGAGATAGTCTCTCTGCGCGTCTACCCCATCAAGTCCTGTCGCGGGTTCCAACTCACCAGAACCAAACTCCGCATGCACGGCCTAGACCTCGACAGACAATGGATGTTCGTAGACGCAAAGACACACGAGTTCATCACCATCCGCCAAATCCCCCAAATGACACTGATCAACACAGCCCTCAGCGAGGACGGCAACTCCCTCTTCCTCAGCATCACCGGCTCCCCAGAGGAGGTCCAGATCCCCGCACGCCCCGACGCCGCCTGGCTGGCGGCAAACACGACCCTCTCCCAGGTCAAGATCTGGGACACCGTGACCGACGGCCACGTGTACGGGGACGCCGTCAACGCGCCGTTTTCCAGCTTCCTGCAGCGCGCCGTGTGTCTCGTCTACAAGGGGCCCACGCCGCGCATTCTGCAGGGCAACGGTGACCCGCGGCTGCTGGGCCGCGAACAGAGCACCAACTTCCCCGACGTGCATCCCGTGCTGATTGCGTCCGAGGCGTCCCTAGTGGAACTCAACCAGAGGCTACGCGGTAAAGGCGCGGATCCGATTACCGTTGAGCGGTTCCGGCCGAATATCATCATCCGGGGCAATGCGCCTTGGGCTGAGGATTCGTGGAAGACGGTCCGGATTGGTTCGTCTGGGCGGGAGCTCGGTGCGCGGCCGTTGGACTTGGATGTCGTGGCGCGCTGTGCGCGGTGCCAGGTGCCGAATGTTGATCCCGACACGGCTGAGAAGCATAAGCGGGAGCCTTGGGATACGCTGATGACGTATCGCCGGGTGGATGAGGGGATGAAGTACAAGCCTTGCTTTGGGATGCTGAGTGCGCCGCGGAATGAGGGTGTTGTTGAGGTGGGGATGAAGTTTGAGGTGCTGGAGGAGACGACGCAGCACCGATATATTAAAGGATTTTGAGGTAGCCAAGCATTGACAATTGGAATTCACCAAATGAAGTAGTTTTGCATGATATGTACTGTACACTATGTCTATTTGTGAACACTGGAAGGTATCTAACGTGGATCATATATGACATCGCGTCCGGAGTGGTACGGCTAATTCTTCATCTGCTTGCTGGCAGAGACACACCAGTTGTTCCAGTCGGAGAAAAACTGAGGCTGGACATGGCACTTTTTGCTGAGAAGCTGCTCCTTCCGCGTAGCCGCATACACATCCACCACATCCGAGATGGCGTTCTTGTCGTGCGCCACCAGCACCTTGACCACCAACAGGCTCGCCTGGCTGCAGGCCGAAGCATGCGCGGCCGGACCACTATGCGTCGCCTCGGCGTGGATGGACTTTAGCAGTTCCCACACCGGCTCGGTGGACTCCAGCGAAGGGAGGGCGTTGCCCTTGCACAATTTGGTATACTCGCGGAGCACGGTGTTAGCCTTGTTGGCGAGCTGCTTGACGGTCGACTTGCGGGTGAGACGCAGCAGGGGGATAAGGAGGTCGAGCGCCAGGACTTTCGAGTGGCATTTCTTCACGTAGATCTCCAGCAGGTCCAGGACGCGGTTCTTGAAGTTGACCATGTTCTCCCTGGCGTCCTTCTTGTCCTTCTTCTGTCCGAGGGCGTCCCGGCGCGCGCGGAACACCTTGACCAGCTGCTCGTCGATCTGCTCCATCTCGTCGTCGTTCATGTCGGCGTCGGAATCCTCGGACGGTTCGTTGAGGTCTTGGTCTGCGCGGTGGGTGCCGAGTGCTTCGGCGAGCTTGGCTTCGAAGGCGGCCATCTCCTCGTCGTTTTCGCCTTCTTCGTCCGAGGCGGCGTCCTCGCTTTCCTCATCATCCGAACCCTCTGCGTCGATGACTTCGACGTCACTGTCGTCTTCGTCGACATCCATCATCTCTTCGTCCTCTTCATCATCCTGCTGCTCGAACATTTCTTGCTGGCCAGCAAGACTTTCCTTCGCTTCCAGAATCTGATACCGTGGTCAGTGACGGAACTAGATCTCAAAATTGGACTGGACATACAGATACAAGGGATTCCAGGCCGTTCTCGGTGACCTTGTCGGCAAAAGCACCGAATACTTGCTCACTCATACGGCGGAAGAGTTGCGACTGCTTGGATGCGAAACTCAGCAGAATTTCCACCAGCGCATCAGAGGCATCAGAGGCTTCGTCCTTTGATTTCTTGTCTCCCAAGAACTTGGTGTAGCAGAAATCGAGTTCGTCCAGCATGGACACCGCATCGGCATCGCCATTGTACACTTGCAGGATTGTCATCGAATACAGAAGCTTGAACGCCTCGACGCCGGAGACCTCATTCTTTTCCTGTTTCGAGTCAGTAAGAGGAAACTTTCGGGAAATTGGTGATACTGACCATGCTGGACAGCTTCTTCAGAGACTTGAAAGCAGTCTTGACTGAGTCACGAAGAGTGTCGTCCATGTTGATAATAAACTTGCCATACCCCTCCGACTTGGCGGCGTCGCGGATCTTCCGTACAACAGCGTATGGGAGGGTAGTTGCATGCTTTGGGTTGGCAATCAGACTGTTCAGACAGGAGCTGATTCTGTTCCGGAAAAGCTCCTGGCTCTGCTGGGTCAAGGCTGGCTGAACAGCCGCATCGTCCTTGGCCATGAAATAGCCGAAACGCACGAACGTGAACAGGATCTGTTCCAGAACGGTCTGCAAGCCGTCCTGAGACTCATCGCTGGCCGAAGCGCGGGATCTCACGATGGACAAGAGCAGACCGGCGAGAGACTGCCGGCTTGCTGCTGCAGCTTTGCCGTCGTCCGTCCCGGGGCTCGCGATGAGCTTCTCGAAGAAAGGCACGATCTGCTTCAGTGCATCGAGGTTTGCCTCGACAACAGTCTTTTCGATCGTTTTCGTCTTGGTGGCTTGGTCAAAGTTGACGGAACCGGCCGAGCCCATGAGCCCGATGACAGAGGCCGCGGCGAATTCGGGATCTTTTGCGACACGCGCCTGGATCGATTTGGCGGCCTTGGCGGCCATCCGGTGCAGGTATCGGTCTTCGACGGCGAGCTGGTTCGTCAGGCATCTGACGAGATTCTTGGTGAATACAAGCGAAGCCAGTTGCAGGGGGCTTTCATTGATGACTTTGATGAAGACGAGGAAGCCCCAGTACTTGCGTTCCTCGGACGAGGATGCCGCGAACAGGCCATCTACAAGGAACCGGTTAGATGCGTTCTCCTAGAAGGCGACAAAAACTTACTGTCGACGACTTCCGTCCAGAAATCAGCAAAGCTGAGACGAGACGGGCTCTTGGACGTGGAAGACTCCTTGGCTGATACGTCGGCAAGCTGCCTGATAACGGCATCCCAAGCAAAGTGCAACTTGGAGCTCCACACTCCAGATGATTTGGGGTTATTCCCCTGGCTTCCCGCCTCGGAGTCCGCAGCAGAAGAATCTTTCATGACCTTGGCAAGCTGGCTCCTCTCCCGGGAATCTAAAGGATCATCATGTTTCCATACTTTGCTGGGGAATTCGGCCTTGGGGTAGGCTTCCCTGGCCGCAAGCCAGATCGAGACACCCTCTGGTGTACGAGCGAGATCGTTCGAACAGAGACGCTCCAGCGCGACTTCCACATACCTAGCATCCGCCTTCTGAGAAGCAAGATCGAAAACGCAGCGATAGATAATCCAGCCGCATTCCTCTCTGATCCACGGCTTCTTCTTAGCCAGCTCAAACACCAAATCCACGAGCTTGGTCCACTCCGCCGGCGGAACCTTGTCCTTGAACAGAATCGAAGACTTGACAATAGCCTCAGCCCCAAACAGCCGTCCAAAGTGATGATCTCTCTGTTCCTGCAGACAGAGTCAGCAAAAGTTAAATTCCCGCGCACTCGATCAACCCGCGCCCTACCTGGCCCGACTCGCTGCCCGACGAGTTGGACTGCGACTCCCAGATACCCATGACAGCCGGGACAGTAACCTCCGACGACTCGCGCGGAGCCGCAAAGATCTGCGTCAGGATCTCCGTCAAGGCAATGGAGAAGCCGATTCGCGCGGCCTTGCGGCTGCTGCAGAGCCCGCGGAAAAGTCTCTGCAGGGCCCGTCTGATCTGCTCGTCGGGGGGGTTCTTGTCCGGCGTGAACTGCGACACCAGAGCCTGCGCGGCCTTCAGACGGATCTCGTCCTTTTCATTCGCGAGGTCCTCGTAGATCTCGACCAGTTTGGTGTCGACGTTGAATGGCTCGCGCCGCCGCTTCTTCGAGCCGGCGTGGGTTTGCGCCATGATTGAGATGCTAGGAATTTTTTTCTTTTTCTCCTTGGTAGGGACCAGATATAGTCACAGATATCGAGCAGAGGCTATTTTCAGGGCAGTAGCTGCTGGTTCGAAATGCAGCGATTCGATGGTGGTGATAGGCTGCGACAACAGAAAATTCATGAGGCGTCCACCAAATCGGGTTAGCGCCTTCCGATGGATTGCCGCTTTGGGGGTTTCGTACCACAGAGGACGTACTCGGTATAATTTCTGATCGAACAAGAAGAGACGAGTGTCGCGAGGAAGAGGTCATCTTGCTATGGAGATTCTATTTACTACTTTTGTTCATGGTGGCGCTGCATGCTAGTTCACATTAGGATAACCTCCAAGCTGAATATATATCTCCGCGTCAACGAGGACAGCAACCCGATAAGATTCAAAGCAGCCAGCCAACTGATCAGAGTGACTATATATCTTCCGATCTCACAGTCGAGTCTCATCTCAAAGTAGAGAAGCTACACAAGGTAATCCATACTTCTCTCGTGTGACTATGGTAGAGCAAGCCCGAGTATCACCAACAAGAGTGAAAGTCAATATCCTCATACAACGCCATGCCACATTGACTTGACGTGATGGCCTTGACTGGGACCACCAGATACCTCCGCCAAATGGACACATCCGTGGTCCTCAACCTGGGCTATAGTTGTGCCAGGCACTGGAAGCATGCAGCGTCAGGCATCAGCTGCCCTCACAGACGCAGTCTTGGCGTGGTTGAGAACTAGTACTACCAGGGACTTGTCCTGACTGAGTGAAAGTATAGCAGACGCACGTGTATAACATTAACAATATCTCAACAAGTATACGCTGCCGATAACCTCAACTGAATTGCTGATTATGATCGAGAGAAGACTACCGCTACCGCTCCCTCACGAGCACCAAACGACGATGACAGCTCCAACGATGGAGACCAACCACGTACTACTTGCTCAGTCAACTCGCATTCGTATATCCTGATACTAGAAGAAGCATGAATCGACTCACCGCCAGTTCATGCGTCCTGCATTGCGGACTCACCAGGTGCAGGCAAGTCGGGATACTAGATACGTACCTGGCAGGGCAGACTCCACGCCCCTTGCTATGTACATATACTGCGTATGCAGTATTAAATCATACGTAGATGCATACAGCAAGTCCTGTTTCCTGTGTTAATGTAGTATACCCTCCTGTACGAGGACGATGCAAGACATGCCCCTTGCACAGAATCACTAGTGCGATTGAAGACGAACTACTCGGTGAATGTTGATGTTCAGTGTAGGTGCCAGTCTGTCAGTCTGTCAACTTTGCTTTGCAATATTTGCGTCAGCCATCTGTGACAAACTACTAAAGGCTACAGCTACGGAGCGTTTATTTGAGATGTGCACTGAGGAGTAAATCCTACATACCGCATAGTTCATCCGGGGTGTATCGGCGGTATCGGGATCTGGCTGGAACAAGAGTATCCCTGAAGAAAACCAGGTACGAGGAATGCGACAGGAACCGGGATAGTAAGGCATGAGCGGGAACTCTTGGGTTCTGACGTGGCAACGGGTAGATCGAGGAATGTGCATAGTTCGGCCTGAAGCTAGACGTGGTATAGGCCAAATAGCCATCCCGGGTCTATGTAGGGCATAACGACAGCGATTGAGAACACGATCCATGTGCTCGATTATTGAGGTAACGCATGTTGTTGCGAAGACATAATACAACGCTTGGATATGGCCCGAATAAATTTCAGAGACAGAAAGAGTCGATTCTTGAAGGCTACTGGGCCATCGACCTGAGCATAACAATGGATTGACTATAAGCTTGTCAGCCTGAGGACTTTCTTGATGTTCAAGGGCAAGAATGAAATCAAAGCTCGATTTCATGACTTCGCTCGTCCATTCTGCATGCGTTGCTGCAAGGTACGTAACTTTATTCTTGCGGTGAGAACCGAGAATCTGGCAGAGAGCAAGATATCAAGATTATCAACATCCCTGACTTTCAACGGTGAACGAGAAACTAGTGTTTCCGATATCGTGATTCGGAAGATGCAAGGGACTGTTGTATCCAGTCTGGTTATCAGCGTGCGCTGATTGTCGATCAGACAGGGACAAAAATTGATTCTCAATCGAGCTGATTATTGTTCCATCAGGATTGAGGTCAAGGGTTAAAGGCATTAGACGTAGGGAGATTTCGATGATTATTTTCGGAATGAAACTTGAGAGGAGCATTGGGTTGTTCAGAACAGTAAATGTACACGTGCTCGGCTGAATCTGTGCTCATGAGGGGCTCATTTCCGTAAGACCCTTGATCAGGGTATTCTCATCCTGATCTGCTCACCCTTTGAGTGTGAAGCTGATGAAGTGTGCTTTGCATACTCTGTATCTGATCAATCGCAGTGCTTAGTTTACCAACCTGTATGCACGGCAGTATCAGTGGTATTGCCAAAGACCCGGACCGCTCATTGATAGATGTCCTAGTCAGGGTTCGTGCATATCTACCATATCCGTGACCGATCTGCCTCCCGCAATGAGGATTGTGCATGAAGATCTCGCATTCCTGAACCGCGGCAGATCCACCGGTACGTCCCTGGAATGCGATATCTGAGTAACCAAACTTTTCAAGGGATGCAGTCCAGCACCTGGAATAGGGATGACTCGCAGCCAGGACGAGTGGAGATGAGAGACACTCTTGGACGTGCGTCCTTGATGCACGAAATACTCCATTATGGGATGACAATGCATGATAGACATATTGACTATTGATCTAATCGCCCTAGAAAGGTCGATAGTATGTGATAAGGAGTTTTTCAATCGGGTACGTGCTTTGAGAGTAGGTCGACCAGGAAGCTATGGGTGCGTGCTAATGCACTCCACAGTTAAGCATTAGCTAGATTGGTCAAGGGCTTGAGAAACGACCATGGGCGCAGGCCGCAGGGCCTACCGCGGGCAATGCGGGCACAGAATGTCAAAGACTCAAAGACTCAGATGGGATGAATAATGCGGGTCTTGATCAATAGTCCTGCCGATCCCTTGTCAGAGCATTCCAGCAACCACGGAATTGCGCACAGTTAGCTCGTAGACAGTAATAGACTACCTAGGTACCTCTCTAGGTATGTGAATTGTTTGATGATAACCAATCACAGCGATTTCGATATTCTAAGCACGGAGGATGGATAATTGGCTGGAAGAGCACGTGTGGAAGGGAGAAGGGGTTCGGGGGATACGCAAGGTGACTACCTTACCTAGCTCTCTACCTAGGTAAGGTACCTAGGTAAGTGAGGTCTAGTTAGAGAGGTACGTATCGAGGGGAGAAAGAAAGGAGTGATTGATGTCATAAAACATTGGTCCTTCTCTATCAAGGAAAGGGCGAGTCACGGGACTTGACGAGACAGGAGTTCTCTTACCTAGGAACAGGGGTACAAGTGCTGGTAAGAATAAGGTACCTAAGTAGTGAGGAATTGTTTCTTTGTTTACATGACGCGAGACGTGACGGAGGAAAACAAACAATGACTGTTGTATATACATCATCAAAGAAGAAGATGTGCCAGCGCATACGTACAGGAGCACAAGAGAATCTCATTATTCATGCAAGAAAGCTCCTCCAGTGTGACATCACAACCCATCCCACATGGAGGGGCCTGCAGAGAAAGTCATCACTATGGATGGGCCCATAGGGGCACTCGAAAGTGGAAACTGGGCAACTGGTCAAGCCATCCTCAAATAGAGTTGCAGAGGACGGAGTACCTAGTACAGTAAGTGCACGAGCAGATTGGTTTAGTGCGACTGCTCTGGCCCAATCAGCGGAGGAAGAAGTGCAGTAACCCCGCACGGCGTCGGAGGCAGCGATAACACAATTCCACCGCCGCGCCTAGCACCGTAGCAAGCCCAATATAGATCAGTCCTTGACGGCCTAGAATACTACCATCAAGCCCAAAGAGCCTCGGGAGTCGGGGGATCATGGTCATATCATGACGGCACAGCTGATGGTTTCTAGCCTGGTCGCCTTTTTTCTTTTCTTTTCCTTTTTTTTTTTTATCATTGTCCACAATTAACAAGACAGGTTCTGTGTATCATCCTGTTCACAAATCACTAATAAATAGAGCTCCACTGCTGAAAGATCGGAGTCTCCGGGGAGCCCGAAATACGATGATACCATCATTGTAGTAAGCTTGGCTAGTATCCTGCTGAGACCATCTTAGGGAGATTATTATCTCCATTCTGATGACAGTCCAGCTGAGACCGGCGCGCATGGACAGCAAATGATAGCGGTTAGATATCTAAGTTGATCGTTGTTAAGGGCAGAGCTTCATTTGAAAAGAGAAGGAATTGACTATCTCCGATGGCTGGGAATATTGACATTTTCCTCGAGTCAGTAATTGTTCTCAATGTCTATGCACCTCGTCAGATGATGCAGATAGCCCAAGATCTGGAAATGACGCAGAGCATCAGCCGCATTCGTAGCATTGTCATTAATTAATCTTTCAGCTTAGATCCTCAAAGCCACCAGACTAGTGCGATGAGGATTGTCGCTGAAAGCCTGAAACAGAAAGGAGGCCGGTGTCTCAAGGTTGAGGGGTTTCTTCGGTCATCGGATAAGATCCAAGCGGCCGACGTCAATGGTTCAGTAATCGCACTTTGACTGTGGTGCACAGACAACAGATGTATTCAAATTGAAAGCTGGAGAGAAAGTGTCCTTCAAGCTGTGAGGATTATTGAGATCAAGCCGACGCTTTGTTCGAAGTAGATAAGGCAGACGGTTAAAACAGGACTTCGTAAGAGGGCGCGATCCTTCGGCCAGATCCCTACTTGGTAAGGTTCAGGTGCCGTGCTAGGCATTCTGGGCATAATCAGGAAGAACTCAATTTCCTAAAGTCAGCCTTGTTATTGCTATCTAATCGCCAAAGCAATACCGATCATCGAGCCGGCGACTCCATAGCTTGATTGCCTTCGTCATCGTCGCGTAAAGGCCCGAGAAGGTAGCTTAGTGGATACAGTAGAGTGTCTTAGACTCTCAGTGAGGCTGTTGGCGTTCATTGATCGTCACCGTGGGGAGCACCTGCGACTCGGACACCCCCCACAGCATTCGATGAATCCCGGAAAAATCCTCTGGATCCCGACGAAACCCTAGACAATTGATGAAAGCCGACTTGATTGAATATACTCCGTTCATAGAAGCACCGTGAAGGCTGCAGCACGGGGGACGACCAATAAAAGAATGCCCTTGAGAAACCATTTGGAAGGGATGGTATGCAGAAGGTATCCCTAGTCAAGGATCGTAGGAATGGTCAGCACACAAGTAAGGGCATGCAAAGGATATCCAAAGCGGGGAAAGTCGCGAGCGCGACAAGGACGATGTCACGATGCTCAGCAGGATGGATTATGACGGAAAAACCGCTTTGTGCTACTGCTAGCTTGCGGAGGGTGACTCAATCGCACTAGCAGTACTCCGTATGGCGGGACTTTGATCGGAGGGGTGAGGTTAAAAACAATAATGACCTCAGTCGAGACTCGAGAAGCAAGTGCAAGATTGTAATCAAAGATAGATTACAGAAGGCTATTCTACCTCATAGTGGTCCATGCCAGATGCCGGAGAAGTAGCGTAGCAAGATGGTTGTAGATCACAGAGGGAGATGCAAACTGCCAACTCAGGTTCTTGTCAAGTATGTCATACCTCGATTGACATGCCTCAGGCACAAGGCAGAGATTTGCTCTACGAGCGTGTTTGAAGTTATGTGTTGTGTCACTTCCCCTGCATCTCTGAAAATGTAGCTGACACCCTTCTGGGCCGACTGTCAGAATACCATTCTTCATTGCCAGTTCGCTACTCCGTACCATTACACAGTATCATTCTTTTCTTAGACGGACAAACTGAACAAACTCATATGAATCCGCATAAGCTCTTTTTCCCGACTGAGTGGAGCGGGTGGAGATTTCATTAGTTTCGATCTCTTATTTGGACTTTTTTGGGGACAGTCTGAAACTCGAATACATAAGAGGAAAAGAGAGGGCGAAAGATCGGCCGAATCAGTCAATCATAGATTGCTATTTCATATGTTTTTTCCCGATTGTGCCGTGTTCTTTTCCCTCTCTCTTTGAATCGGCTTTTTTAGGGTTTCTTTCACGGGTTTCCAAAGACTCAAACACAGAAACTCTATACAAAGGCAGAAAAGTATGCTACATGGCCTTATCCTAGCTGTACAACAGGGTGATGAAAGAAACCTAAGGTAGTTAATATTAGTAGTCAAAGCCTCAGAGGCAATCTACAGACACGACTAGCGGCTGAACCTCTCTCCAATTGAGCCTCCTATTATAGTGTCTACGACAGATGATATCTAGCGTCTCTCAATTATCCAGACTTCTTCCTGACTAGTAGATAGATAGTTTTATTTGAGACTCGCTGACCTGTCGACCTTTGCTCCAAAGTAACAGCTGTCAACGTGGAATAAGAATTGGAAACCTAAGGCTTCCTCAGGCTCCGTTCGGTCTCCATACCAATACGCTGACCCATGGAAATCATCCATACGCCCCATCCAAAGAAAACCACAAAGAATGGATAAGGAAAACGAAGAGAAAAACTAAATCCTTCTGTCTCCTGTGAGACACTGCACGATCCATACTTCATCCAGCTCCAGCCAGCCCAGATTGGTAGACACAAAGCGGGCGGTGCAGCAACGACGCTGATAGGCGAAGGGTTGCTGAGCAGCCGGTAGCGCTGATAATGGCGGCAAGGGAGTCCCGGCAACGAGGCCCTAGACGCTGGCTACTGGCTGGGTACAGGAGCACTAACTATCTCAGGTACTAGGTACTGGGGACCTAGACTACTTACCTACAGCTTCAGTGGGGGACGAGGTGCAGACAGGTACAGGTACCTCGCTGTCCCATACTGTACGGGTACCTACTTACGTACGGAGTACCTGAGGTACTACTCCATACATACTGTAACCTGTATGGTACCTACCCACCTAGGGTAAAGTCCCTCTCGTCATAGGTACTCTCTAGGTACCTCTCTCTGCCTTGCTACCACCAGGCCCTACGTAACTATGTGCAAGTTGGTCGTAGCCAAGGGTTATCCTCCGACAAGAACTATAGGGAGAATAACCTCACAGGTTGATTAATATATTGATTCCTAGATCTTGATTTAGATCCTTCGTGGTCAATTTTGAAGAAGCAGACCTTGCAGACTCTCCTCCTCTGTCCAAATCGAAGAGAAAATCCTCCGTACCTAGCTAGATACGGTTCGGAGGTGGTATCTATCTACTGTGTCTAGCGCTGCGTCGTCGCTTAAGCTCTTTCTTGAGCATCTGGAGATCCCTCCCCACTTTTTCGTTGCCATTGCAACAGGACATCCCTTCAGCTTCACCTTTTTCCAGGTCACACTTCCTTTTTTCCCTTCTTCTTCTCCTCCTCCTCCTTTTCTACAAGACGTCGTCTTTCTCTTCGAGTTTAAGACCTCAACGTCTTCTCTTTTCCCATGGTCACTACGCCTGTGATTCTCTCTCCGCCTCCATCCCGCTTACGGTTCTTATTTCCTCATCGGTAACTTTGCCCCCAGCCTACTTAGCGTACCAGAGCTACCCTCACTTTCAGCTGCTGGTTTGCTGCTTATAGGGAGTGGTTTTGCTAACCAATGCCCTGTTGATCATCATAGCCCTTCCTCCCGTCCGCGAGTCCTCCTTTATCCTATACCGTCCTCAACGATATCCTGATTGGTCCTACTACTCTGCCCTTTCTACGCAACCATGTCCCTCTGAACACTCGGCCTTCGCAGCCCAGGGAAAGAGTTCCGGTCCAGGCCGGTGGATTCTTGGGATTCAGAAAGGCGTTTTCCACGATTTGTGAGGTCTGGAATTCGAGCAGGACAGCAATTGAGGAAAAGAGAAAGCGAAGACCGGGTTACAAGGGCGTTTGGTCATACTTCATCTTGCCGTTGTAGTATATGCCAGGTAGAATAGTCTGCAGCAGGAGCTGTCGTTTGCCGAGGAGATCCCCTTGCGTCCGCTTTTCTACTTCGGTCGATACTACCTTGCAGGTCTAGGAGGGGAAGGAAAGATTAGTTCCTAGCGAACAATGGAACATTCATCTCCGCTGGCTGCCATGCAGCCCCCGTCCGTGATGTTCGGACACTGCTTTCGTTCGGACGCACCCACATCGTACCCAACCTTTGGTCCAAGGTCCGGGCTTGGTCCGAACAGTTTCAACTTCAAAGACTTGTCCATGAAGAAAGCCCCCGGCGATTATTTTGGCTTGAAGCCGGTTCGGGGATCGTCTCCAACGGCTAGTCTGGCGGCGGATCTGTCTCAGAATTTTCATATTGACCAAAGGTTAGCAGGTGCCCTTTCACTGTTTATTCTGTCTTCTTTGTCATGCTTTTGTGAATTTTTTGACGTGGGAAAGACAAAGGGTTGTGCTGACCAAAAATAGTCCGCAGTTGGCTACGCCCCGACGGTCTTTGTTCTCCTCCAATCTATTCGGACATGGCAGCGGACATGGTAAGAGATGATATTATTATCGAGGGCATACTCGTTCGAGTCTCAGCCTTTGCTCATATTGTTATATAGAAGACTCGATGACCACTCCTCCGCTTCCATCTTCCTCACCAGCTCCCATCATGGATATCATGGAGATGTCTCCCTTGCCTCACAAGCCCCCGTTCATTGTCACGACGGAAATCGAATTGAACCCGCCTACACCAGGAGGTTCGCCAATCGATTCGCCCATGATGTCGTCTGCGCCCAGTCCGCTTCAAGAATCCCCGTTGATGGGCCCAAAGGAGGACAAACAAGAGTAAGAGAATGAAGTCTATACGCTGGAGATTGGTATCAACCGTGCGCATGTCTAATTACGTCTCATGTGTGTAGGAGAAAGCGTCCGAGTTTCTTGAGGCCCAGTCTCGCGAGAAGCAAGGCTCAGTCCTTCCAGCTCGGCATGGCCAGGCCAGCACCAGAAAGCCAAGCACCGCCGTTCAAGTTCCAGAGCAAAGGGGCTAAGACGTCGTTGAGCGCTTCAACTTCTTTGGAGGATATGTTCGGGGAATCACCGCAGAGAGAAAGGCCGATCATACGGAACAATTCCTCCAGCACCCTCCTGAACAACCCTCGCCTTAGACCACCCCTCGGCAGTGGCAGCAATGGGAGCCATGCCCGTGGAAATGGATCCCCCTCCGCTGCGTCGATTCGCAAGAGCTCTCACCCCATGATGCGCCCTCGGAAACAATGCAGACGGTCACTGAGCATGTTTGAGCATCCCGAGGATGTGATTGTTGAAAAAGAGGCCAGTTATACTACAAATGCACCACTTCAATCGATCACAGATATCGATACCACACCCAGCCTACAGCTGCCTCACTTCATCCCTGAGGACTCGGCTGATACATTGCCTCGCATTGACAAGACAATCCTTGTGGATCTCATGGATGGGAAGTACAACGATCGATTCGACCAAATCATGGTCATTGATTGCCGGTTTGAATATGAATACGAGGGCGGCCATATTAACGGAGCCGTCAACTACAACGACAAGGAGTACCTGGCCGCTGAACTTTTTGCGGACCCAAAGCCTCGGACAGCATTGGTTCTACACTGCGAATACTCGGCACATCGGGCACCCATCATGGCCAAATATATCCGTCACCGGGACCGCGCCGTCAATGTGGACCACTATCCACAGCTCACTTACCCGGATATGTACATTTTGGACGGGGGTTACAGCGCCTTCTTTGCTGAGCATCGATCGCTATGCTTCCCCCAGAACTACGTGGAGATGAGTGCAAAGGAACACGAATTTGCCTGCGAACGTGGCCTCGGGAAGGTCAAGCAGAGATCCAAATTGAATCGCGCGCAAACATTTGCTTTTGGTCAACATTCGCCTCAAATGGAAGACAGCCCGACTGGAAGGTGCCGTAATAACCCAGGCGAACGTATCCGATTCTTGGATTCTCCTTTTGAAGGGACGCCCTCGTCTCGCGGTCCTGGCCGCCGTATGCTGTCGTATTGATTACCTCGACGATCCGATTGGCTTTTTTTCTCCTTTTTTCTTTTGGTGTCCTTGGCGCCATGGATTGATGATCTGATGTTATTCAAGCGCGGCGCAAAGTTTGTTTGCCAACTTTTTTTTTTTTTGACCATGATCCCTTTTTGTTTTCTCCTTCCTCCGGCCTCCAATTCTATCCGATTCCCTTCGAGCAGCCGTTACCGGTGTTGGACCACCAGATCTCGCTGGACATTGGAGGGAAATGACACTCGAGAGCGCCTAGCGACAGAGCGCATCCTCTCACCGTTTACTACAAGCTCCTTTCACTCGCTTGATATTTCTTTTTCCGGCTTTTCACAACTTCAGACTCTCACACCATCATTGTGACTGCAGCGTCGATATCGAACCCCAGTGGCTGCGACGCACCGACCCACACGACCTATGATGACACGATCAGCTTCGACCTGCATCTCTACGCATTTTCTTGAACTCGAGATTGTATCTTCGACAGATTCATCTACGGCCGATTTTGATCTCTTTTACTCCTTACCAACCGCTCTCTTCCAATATTTCCTATGTGTCCTATGATTATTTTATTCTCGCTGAAACCAACATCTGCGCGGCAATCGCTTGCATCCACCACGATACCTCGCCATCATGGCATTTCCTTACATCGGAGCTTGTGTTTCCTCATTTCCCCACCTACAGTGTTTTAATCCCTCCTCCCCATTCCTGTACAATTTGTGGGGAGTGATTCCAATATCTCGCCGTACGAAGTACATATCACTACGCGGCTCGCCAGATCAGAAGGGCGATAATCTTGCATGCGTGACAACTTATTGAGGAAACTATTGGCTTGAATTGCTAAATGAGCAGAATTCCTTTGTGAAGTGTCACTGCAACTGTACATAGCAACCGCCTCGCGGTCGGTTGGTCCATCCGACTTCTAATGGAGAGAAAATTGGGAGGGAATTCAGAGGCTAAAGATTATGATTTCCTTTGTTGGAAGAATAACATTGAAGAAAAGTTTAAAGTACATCTTGCTTTGTTTTAAACGTAATATCCTATGCCATGGATGTATGGATTGCCCTGAATCAGACAAAGAGAGAAACCTGAGGCATCCATCTCCGCTCCGCCTCGTCTTCAATCTCCGAATCCCTCTCCGCTCTCTCTTTGCAGAGATATCCACCAGTCATTGTGCTCCCTCTCAAGGCTCAATGCTGAATACCTTCAAACTGTACGACATCTGTCATGGACATCGATGACATTCTCGCGTCCGTCGACCGCCATGACATCTCGCCCGAATCCGCGGCTCTCGACCACCAGCTCCTGACGCGTTTCTGGGTCGCAGAGCGAGCCGTCTCGGAGCTCCTCCCATGGCCTGGGCCATTGATGGAACGGATGATGGAGCGAGTTAGGAAGCAGGTCAGCACTCCCTCCACCCATCTACTCTGTTCCCTTCCCTTCATTGAACCCGAGAACATGAGAGTGCTGACCACACCCACAGATCGAAACCATCGAAGACCTCACCGCCTCCTCCTCAGACCCCTACACCACCACCACCACCTCAACAACAAGCACAAACAACCCCACCCTAAACCTCAAACTCTCCATCCTCCAAACCGACCTCGCCCGCACCCAGTTCCTCCTCCGCTCCCTCCTCCGCCAGCGCCTCGCAAAACTCACAAAACACAGCATGCACTACCTCCTCCTCGTCGCGCCGCCCCGCTCCCGCGCCTCCCCTTCCCCCTCCTCGCAGCTCCCCCCGTCACCTATACCCATCTCCGTGCCCACCAGACTAAGGCGAAACTCGGATCCCGTCCT
>NW_020798269.1:0-49918 GCF_002237265.1 Aspergillus thermomutatus
ACCCGCGAAAGACCTCCGACAGCGTAAATGGGTATAAAGGAACAGCAACCACCCTCTCCACAACCCCCGGCTCAATCGGCCCATCCACATAAATAACCAACAGATCCTCCTCGGTCGGCCTCGGCGCATTCCCCCCCTCGCTATCAAGCACCAGCTCCAAATGCCACGCCGCATCCGGCCACCCCAGCATCAGCAGTTCATGCCCGCCCTCGACTTCGTGCGCTGGCCCACTGCGCCAGAGGACTTTGAGGCCCAGCCCCTTGACGTAGAAGCGCTCTGCGGCGGTGAAATCCCGACAGGGGCGCGCGATGCGGATGTGTGAGGTTGCGGTGGGGAGGCGGCCTGTTCCTGGGGTTGTGGCTATGGTTGGGTTTTGCGGGGTGGGGTGCGGGGACAAGGACATTTTGGTGTCAGCGGATGGTTTGAATGAGACACATGCAATGTGGGATTGTATTAGATTGATTGTTTGTCGGGGTCTGGGAATGAGGCTTGTGATATATGTGTTTGCGCGAGGGCTAGACCTTTTTCTCGGGATTTTATTTGTAAGCTGGGGGACTGGATACGAGACATTAGTCAGGGGGGTCTTCGCAGAACAATTATTGGAGTCATTGGATAGATGTAGATCCTAGAATTATATCTGCCGCTTGTTACGCCATCGCATATGCTCGACTGATTGCGGTGCCTTTGGACTAAGACTGGAAGGCTATGTCTTTACTAAAGTCGAACTTCATAGAGATATATAATAAAGATCCACTACTGACTGCTCTCTTGACAGCAAATTCGGCTGCTGAGACCAAAATGTTATTTGGCAAAAGAGAACAACTCTCATACTAGTAATAAGCCGTTGAAGATAACTTCTCAAGCCCAAAATACTGAAAGTCCCAATGTCAAACATCCGTAACCCAAATAATCATGGTACCCTACCCTCCCGGAGCTGCACCTCAGCCAGCACCGCGCGATGCAGCAGTTTATGCAGAGCTTTACCCAGTTAGAAAGATACCCCAGACACAGACAATGACAGACTATCATACCTTCTGGCGGTGTTCCCTGCGGCGCATGAGGCGTCACCCGCCGAGAATCAATCGCAACAGCTGGAATCTCAACCTGCAATCAATCAGCAAAACACTCATTCGCGGCCGGGAAATCTGCAGACAGACTTCATGAGCTCGCAGATCCGCTTGCAGCAGATCCGCCTTGCGCGCCACATTCTGCACCAGTTCCTCCAATTGCCTCTTGTGCGCACGGACAGAAAATAGCGACGGGAGACGGTTGTTGGCCGAAACTAGCTTGCGCCAGCTGTACCACTTCACGGCGGAGGCAGGGATGGTGTAGTTGTGCTTTGTTAGCCAGGAGAGCAACTCGACGTGCACGTAGGAGAGGAATACGCCGTGTTCGACGCATTGTGAGTCCAGTTGTGAGGCGTTGATGAGGTGGCCGTCGGATTCGGCGTGCGAGGCGTACTTGAGGAGGAGCGCCTGGATGGCGTTCCGATCTACGTGGTTGTGCTGGAGATTGCTTGCGACCCTTTGCAGGAGGGCTGCTATGCGGGAGAGTAGGTCGATGGCGTGGGGTTCGTTGCTTTGTTCGGGCATTCTGGGTTTTGTATCGAGATGGATTGAGGGGGGTTAGTTGGTGACGGAGATGAGGTGAAGTATCTCATGGGTAGTAGATGTCATGGCAGTAATGATGAAGAATCATACGATCAAGAAGCTCTCATGCATCGCTGGTTCTATCCGATGGTGGTTTGCGTAGCTATGTACCATGGAATCGGAAACCTTACCAGTGACTTGACGAGATGATCCAGACCCGTCTATAACAAATGGCAGCGATGATCATAATAATTGATACCTATCAGTCTACTGCTAGGACTTTAACGCACACTACCAGTCAGTGAAGAGCGAAGGGTGTAGCTCCTTTAACAGCTGCCCTGCCGCAGGGAGAGGTTTACCCGGATCCAAGTCGCTAAAAGAGTCATCGAATATGGAAATGGTCTTTACCTCCTCTTCTCCAAACTCCCCTCCCCCCAGATAACTCAAATACACAGTGGCTTTCTGTTCCCGGAATCTATCTGCCACCTTCTCGTCCAATGTATCCAGAATCCCTGCCCAGCTGCCATTCAAAAGGTGTATACTGGACAATTGAAGGTAGCGCATTGAGTGACCCAGCCCGGCGCAAAACCGTTCTAGCTCATCTTGCTTCGAGGAGACGCTGAGGATCGCCAAACGATTGATCCGTGGCCATTTGACCGCACCAAGAACAGGACCTATATCGTACCAGCCCTCCTTCGTGGTGCGGCCATCATTGAGACCAAACGAATTGAAGCTCATCCACGCATCTTCCATATCTGGACTGCATAGTATTGCGCCAAGGTACTGATCGACATAGTACTTTTCTCCAGGTGGGAGATGCTCGTGGCGGATGAAACGGCAGTTGAGAGACCCTCCGAAGCTGACTCTCCAGAGGCCGCTGCACGCAGCTCGAAGATCCGACCATGCTGCTGGATCGGTGGGATTGCTCAGAGTATCAGGACAGATCAGCGAAAAGCTGCCTCGGCATGGGAACGGTCCGATGTAAAGATCCCTCAGCGTGGTCCCTGCTTTGTGTATGGAAATCGGCAACTCGAACAAGATCCTGGCGGGCGTAAGTTTGACATCCTCAAAGTCCTCAATCTTTTGCCACTCAAGACCAGCGCTCATGAGTCCGGGAAGCAGACTCTTGTCTCTCAGCACGACTGTTGGATTATACCGATCATACGGCGGATCCACTTGGTCGGTGAAGCCTAGGGCACGCGCGTTGGGCAGTTGGGAGATACAGGATGCAAGCGCGATGACGAAGGATCCAGTTGTAATGAGCTGCAGTTGCTCTTCGTGCTTTTTGCAATATTCATTATAGCCTCGGAGGAGGATCTCCTGGTGCTCATCCACCTCTGATTTGGTGACATCTTCACTCTCGTCAGGGGTAAAATGGCGGTCCCACGACCTACTGATTCGGTAGTAATTGCTTATCGCTTCTCGATATACCCTGAGGGGTAGCGGGCAGACCGTTTCATCATCCGAATCGTAACCCCCGAGCATCCAGGTCTCGGCGTAGTAGTCACAGGAACGGGCCATTTCTCCCAATTGCTGCTTGCGATAGTCCTTGAATCTCCTACAGTCCGAGACAAGCTCCTGCGGACGATATTGCAGCCCGACTTGGATGGCACGCACACCTTCAGCTATCCGGGGAGATTTGGACAGCTCCACGGCCTTGTCCAGCGATCCCTGGTCAAGATCTACACGGAGGATCGGACACAACAGCGGAGACGCCAGGTCGTTGAACAGGCTGCAAACCAGGCGGACTTGCCGGATCGTCTCGCGGACAGTCTCGTCATCAGAGTCCCTGCGCCGCGACCTCCAGTTAATCAGGCCCTGCTTCCCGACCCTTGGGTCCTGGAAGTAGTCAAAAATCTTGCGCAGAATATCGGCAGGCAAATCAACTATCGTGATCGGTCGGATTTTCGCGCGGGAAAGGTCCATTGCCCTAGCTCGAAGCGCGAGGCGTCGTGTGTCGATCTCATGGAGGACAGTATTCTTTCGAGTCTCCTCTGGGTTGTCCTGAACTGGAACTTGCTCGCTATTCTTTTCGGTGCCGGTATCATCCTCATCATCATTATCATTTTTCTCAGGATGGTCAGGACCATCCTTTACTTGCTTCGAACTGATGAGTTGCTCAAAGGCATCGAGGCGACTCAGTTCTTGATAAATCTCATCCAGACTAAGTGTGCCGACATCCTCGTATTCTGGGTCCCACTGGTCGAGCATCTCGCTCATCTGATCGGCAGAGTGCATTGTACTGGATGCAATGGTAAGTGTAAAACTAGTGCTTAAGTCCAAGGATGAGGTGAGACCGAAGTGCAGTGAATATATCTTGGGAGGAGATGATCCTATGGTGTCTACTGTTATGGCACATTCATGACTCAGACTGAGGCGCAGCTGTTTCAATAATGCAACCTCACTAGGCACGAGCTAGCTATGCCAAGCTTTAAAGTAAGTTAAACTCTTATCACCCTCATTCTATGCTCTAACTTCTGATTTTAGCGGATTGGTTATGCAACTCTAGTCTAACCCAGCTAGATTTGAGTAAGTTCTCTTGGCGTCTACCAACTCTTATCCCTTGGCTAATACTAGTATCCGCTGTCTCTGAAGCGACTGATCACAGTCCTTGAGTTTAGCCCCATTACCACCATTACTATAGGAGCAATCATTCCTGGGTACAGGCAGACCTTGATATCCTGTCCCTTAGAAGCTCGCAACTCATTAAACCAAAACTTGTCTTTTGAGACTAGGCTAAAATGATCCTCCCTGGCCGCGCTCTCCTCACCCGCGCCATCATCCGCAACGTCCAAAATCCGGCCCTGCAAGTCCAACCCTGCGGTGTAGACCTCACACTCAGACGAGTGCTTACCTGGACATCGCCAGGAACCATCGATCTAGAAAACCAGCGTCGCCAGACCGCGTCTACAACTGAAATCCCCTTCCCCGCGTCAAGCAGCACTAGTCCAGAGGAACGCTTCCTTGATCTCCCGCAGGGATCCTACCTCGTCGAGTTCAACGAGACAGTCTCTGTCCCTCTTGACCTCATGGGCCAGATCTTTGTGCGCAGCTCGCTGTTTCGATCTGGCGTGCTGCTGAGCGCCGGTGTTATGGATAGTGGTTACGTTGGGGCGGTTGGGGCCCTGATGCAGGTGCTCAATCCTGCTGGGCTGAGGGTTTATCCTTCGGCGAGACTCGCGCAGTTTGTTTTTCACCAGATGAGTGAGGAGGTCGAGGGGTATCGGGGGGTTTACCAGGGGAGCACGACGCTCTGATAATGTCTGTATTATAATCTGGCGCCTCGACGCGGGTTCTCACATCTCATCGAAACGAGTAAATTGTTACAGCAGCTCGATACATCAATTCATATGTAATCCTCCGCTAACACAGATACTCTGCCCCGTCACCCATCCCGACCCCTCCCCCGCCAGGAAAGTCACTACCCGAGCGATATCCTCCGGTACAGCCACCCGGTTCCCCAAGGGCGTATTCTGCTGAATGTAGGCGACGACCTCCTCTGGCACATCCCGGCGCAGCATATCGGACTCCACCGCCCCGGGCTCAATCGCATTAACGGTATGGCCCACAGGTCCGAGTTCACACGCCAACGACCTCGTGAATCCCTCCACGGCTGCCTTGGAAGCAGAATACACCGAGAAGCCAGACGACCCTCGACGAGCAGCCACGGAGCTCAGGTTGATAATACGGCCTGGGGCGCGCAGATGCGGGATCACCGCTTTGGTCATGAGGATCATGCCGTAGACGTTGAGATCGAAGACGGAGGAGATATCGTGGTGGGTCGTTTCGACCAGGTTCTTGCACATGGAAACACCTGCATTGTTGACGAGGACGTCGATCTTGTTGTCTTCGGTGGGGAATGCCTGGAACGTTGCAGCGAGGATCTGGTCTGGGGCCTCTGGCTGTCGGAGATCGGCTTGGACTTTGATCGCAGCGGAGCCGTTGTTGAGGTCGTGGATCTTGCAACACAGGTCGTTTAGAGCTTGCTCGCTACTTGGAGATGTGTAGGTTAGGGCGAGCTGGCAATAGATTAGCAGTATTCATTGCACGGGATAGAGCAGTGGGAATACTTTTGCACCCTGCCTTGCTAGCTCAAGCGCGATGCCAGCGCCGATTCCGCGCGAGGCGCCCGTGACAATGGCTATTTTTCCTTTCAGGCTCATTTTGGTGGTTGAAATATGTTCTGCGAGTGAGGATTATGGATTGTGAAGATAGAAAGGCATCGTAGCTCTCTTATATACCCATCTGCCCATCTACATAACGTTATGTCATGAACCGATGTGGAGAATCACCGTATTGAAGGAGTTTAGAAGATACAGTTCAAGCTAGAGGGACTTAAGAGAGTGGAGAATGATGTCCTTCTGAGTGGGCAAACAAATTTCTCACCATAACGTTATGCAATACGAAGGGAATCCTCAGGTAGTGAGTGTATGACGAGGTCAGCAGGGGGATCTAAGCAGACTAGTTGACCAACAAACTAGCGGTGGCTCTTATTTGTAATATTGACTTGGTTTTGATCAGTCTTGGATCATCTCTGCAGAAATGGATGTTGTGAATTGGAAAAGGGCCATTTCTATGTCACAGGGAACTCTACAGAGACAGCTAGTCAAACGGCTTGTCGGGGAGGGAAACGAACTTTCAGCAAAGGGCCCTCGATGATTGCGTTTACTTACATTCCTGACGGCGAGTACCTATGGAGGTTGCAAAGGGTCCATCTCCTTTTGGCTACGAAGCCGGGGGCAGGCTCTTGATTCAGTTGACAGGGACAAGTCGACGACATCGTCAGGAAGAAGTTCATAATATCAGTCGTACGATGCTAGGAAGCTCAAGGACGTTTTCTCTGCATGTATCTGCTGCTTCTTATGCGAATCTGCCATTCTCTCATGTTATCGTTGCCCATCAGCAACAGTATTAGGCATTACATTACTATTACACTAGACACGGATATCTCAAACTGAACGATATACACTCACCTCACCAAGTAAACGCCTCCTCCACAAAATCAACCGCAACCCCCCGATCCACCTGCCGTCTAGCCGCCTCCCTCACATCATCCCCCAGCGCCCCAGGCCCACAGACCGACACCACCGTCGCCCCGATCCTCCTCGGGAGAATCTCCTTTAGCACAGTAGCCGGATTACACCGCCCCGCAAACGTCCGAATGACACCCCCCGGCGAGCGCATCTCGCCGGGACTCTTCGGCTTCGACACAAACAGCATGATCGTCAAGATCGACTCGGCATCCGGCATCTGCAGGATCTCCTGGAGATATTCCATCACCCAGCGGACGCTGTCCATGCCGCGTACCGCCCAGACCAGCGTGATGGACCGCGTGGCGGCCCGGCCGTCTGCTGCGCGGAGAAGCAGATCCCGGATGAAGAGGAGGTGGTGCGTTATGCCGACGCCGCCGGAGAAGAGGATGGCTGTCCCGTAGCTGGACATGTTGACCGCGTGCGAGGAGTACGGGCCCTCGAGGAAGCCGGTTGTCGTGAATGTTTCGTCCGGGGAGGCCATCGCGCGATCGTACAGCGCGCGGGTCATGCCCTGCCGTGCGGCGACGACTAGTGTCACGGCTGTGTGGCTGAGTGGGGAGGATTGACTTTCGAGGGTGAGGGCTTTGGGGTCGTTGGTCAATGATTGTATGCTTTTTCGGTTGGGGGCGCTGGCTGAGGTGTCTGACCAGGCTGCGGAGAAGGGGTGCGACATCCACCAGGAGATGTGGGGGATGTACGCGTAGAAGTGGCTGCCCGGTGGGACGGGGTAGTGCTTGGGGAGAAAGAATGTGAGACGGCAGGCTTCGCCAGCAAGTGCTTCTACTTGCAGCTTTGTCATGCCGTGTCGGCGAGAGACATTCAGAAACACGAGCCAGAGGAGACGGGTGCATCGTTCTGCACCCCAGATGAAAATGGCCCATTGGATCCATGGCTTCTAAGGCAGGCTGTGCATGTCGAGGTGCAGGTATATGCCTAAGATGATCAAGAAGGCGCCAGCCTGATGAATGCAGAGAAAGGTTTCGTAGAATGCGTGTCGTACAGGAGAGAGGGAGTGAACAATAAAAAACGCCATGACCGCAGTTGCAACCATTCCCCAGGCGTAGGAGGGCGTCTCGGCAAGATGTTGAGAAAGTGCGGCCGGGTTTCCCTCTCGGACGGTGTTGACAGCCCAAGCAGCCATGTGAACGATGCTCTCAACGGCGGCGATGCGGCCCAGCCATCGGTGGCAAAGATTATATGAGTCGAAACTGATTCGTAGAAGAGGGATTAAGGGATTGTTGCGGGTTGCAAAGAGCACAAGCGGGATTATGTTCACCGTGGCCAATGTACCGGCACGTCCGCGAAGCTCTGCAATGACGGCGGGGGTGTCATTCTGGTAATTGAGGTCGCAGCAGTAGATGATTTGGCTGACAATATATCCAAAGATGACAAGTGACTGAAATCGGGAAGGGAGAGTGCCCATATTAATGGCCGACGAGAGCTGGATCTCTCGGTTATGGCGCTTGCTGGACAATGGCGCGTAGAGAAGACGGCTTTTGATTCGGACCCAGAGTGATGATTCGGTGATGCTCCAGACGGATTGTTGCTTTTCGGATGAACTGGAACAGATGATGTAGCGAAGATAGGCATGCCCAATTTGAGCCAGTCGTGCGAGTAGGACCATGCCAGCGAACGCCAACATGGACGAATAGATGATCTGGACAAAAAGAACATCGCGAGGAGTGTTGAGGCCATCATGCCCTGTGGAGTAATCCACCACTGCTTGAGTCTTCATCTTGATGATGCAGATTAAAAGACTGAAGATTGATCAACGGAGCAGTGTGCTCACTGCGTATATAAAGTCCGCCTATCACTCCAAGCATCCTTGATTGCATGATCCACCAAAGATATCAGCGTGAAGAACTCTTGTGATTCCTCCATTGTTCCTTTTTTAGGCCAACAGACCATGGCATTCTTGATGCAGGGAATCGCTAGTGGGTTTGAGTCCGGTTCCATGAGCCCTGTCGGCTGTCAACCTGGATAATTCAACTCATCAACGGAGGGACTGACAAATCAGAAGGATCTATCGTTCTCCATCGTTCGAGGAAGACCGTCGGACCTGGTGTCCTCTGTCAACTGACAAGTTCAGGGTCTTGGTGAAACCTACAGAGGCTGCTCCAGTTTGCCTCCTGTCATTTCGAGCGTTATCTCCTGTCCTGTAAAGGAAGTCCGAGGGTGTTTCGGACGGAAAGCTTCTCTTACACTGATTCAGTGTGAGACGTGCTGGTGAAGAGGAAGGGGATGTCCGTGCAGCCACGAAACATGCTGTGCGAACTTCCTTCGATGGTGAAACATTCGCTGCTCCATCAGGTTGCATCCTCTTTGCGGGGGAGCAGGAGAATCGAGTTGTCGACTTGGGTATGAGATATTGGACGATCTGAAACTCGCGATGAAACCAGTTCCTGTTGCTGAAGATCCTGCACAACCAGTGGGTCTGATAGCTGTTCCGTTCCCCACTGGTTCAGACTTTGCAGTTTCTAATTATAGCCTCAAATATGGACATCAGGGATATCTCTCGCTTGAGTCTTGACTAACATGTACGAAAGTCTTCAGATCTCAACTCCAAAATCACCCTCACTCAGCTTTCTCGCTGCCATCCATGGAAAGGAAAACATCATGATCTCAGAAGGCAAGCAGGAAGCATGGATAACAACTGAGCCCTGACTCGTTAGTGCCCGGACAAAAGCACTACTCGGTGCATTATACTATTTTAAGCTTCCCTAGGAGATTTTACCCATACCTACCGAGGTGCAAAAGCAGATGCAGCTTATGAAACAACCTATTCCACGTGAAGCAATCCGCCAGCTAGCAAAAGCAGCCGGATCTACTATATAAAGTCCTTCTCCTAGATCAGGGGTAAAAGAGCTCCGTGCAGCTCATAGATCTTTTATTGCTGATAAGGGTCCTATTAGACCTAGATAATTCAAATATTCATCACTTTTTGCTTTAGTTGATCCTGTAGTAGTCAGATATATGGTTTTCGACCATGGCCAGATTCGTTTTTGAGTGGCTCGTCGGTTGTGGATTATGTTATGTTAGTAGATAGTTGACCAGTTAGTCATTAGTTATTACTGACTCAGCAGCTTAATCCGTGCCAGAAAACAGTTAATGGATTATGGGCTTCAGTTAACGTGGAGGTGGCATGATCCTTTATTAGTGCCATACACAGACACTAAAGGAGGCATCAGCAAAACAGCATAGTATTAAGGAATTATGAACCTTGCACTATTGCTATTACTACTATCATAATTTAGCTACTCATCACAGGCCTAATATTTTCCTGTGCACTATTAGCCCTTATTACTCTAGCACAGCGGCATTACTTGTTATGCTTATCCCCACATGGTTCACAGGTCCAAGATATAGTTGTGTATTCATGCAGATTTCACCTGTATCTTGCGAGACTTGAAGCAGCCAAGTCATGGAAGCTGATACCACGGTCGCCCCGCGCCTCCCAATTGCTCCCGCGCCACCTAGGGCACTCTCCGTCCACGTGCCAAATGGCTCTGAGACAGACCTGACCACAATGCGCTTCAACTGCCAAGCTTGCGTGCGCAAAAAGATCAAATGCGATAAGGCTGTGCCGACATGCTCGAGCTGCAGGAAAGCAAAGCTCCAGTGCGTCTACCAGGCTCCCCTACCGCGGAAGAGGAAGCGAAGCCAGGTCGAAGACGTGTATGAGCGTCTAGCACGGTACGAGCGCATCTTAAAGGACAACAATCTTCTCCCTACGGCCTCTGCACCGACCCCATGCGGCAAGGAGACGGAGGCATCGGTGCTCAGCACACGGGACCCAACCCCAGTGCCGGACACGCAACCCGTGAGGTCTGGTAAACTTCTTTCCGCCGATGGCAAGTCTCGCTATATTGACAGTGTTCTCCTACTTGATGCTGGAGAAGGCGACCCGTGTGAATTATCCGATTCCGACCAAGATGACTACCACAACGACGACACCGGAGCTGATGAGAGCACCCCGACTGGTCTCCTTGGCGTCCTCGCAGCACATACAGTCTCTGGGGCTATACTTGCAAGCACTCGGAGCCTCACCGAGCAACACCCCAGCTATCAGGAGGCTATAAAGCTCTGGAATGCGTACATGCAAAATGTCGAGCCTCTCTGCAAGGTTCTTCATGTTCCGACTGTCGCAAAAATGGTCGACACTGTCTCCAAGCAGCCCGCTGCGGCCTCAAAGAGTGACGAATGCCTGCTTTTTGTCATCTACTATTTCGCCGTGTTCTCCATGTCGAACACCGACTGTCTGCGAGAGTTCAACCAGTCGAGGAATCATTTGATGTCGAGATACCGGACCGCTATTTACCAGGCACTTGTCAATGCGTCGTGGCTGAAGACTACAGCAATGCCTGTACTACAGGCTTACACACTCTTCCTCGTTGCCATGCGCACGCAAATCGATCCTCATACGTTTTGGATTCTGACGGGCATTGCGATCCGCCTCGCACAACGCATGGGGCTCCACCGTGACGGTGAAAAACTCGGCTTGCCACCATTTGAGGTTCAAATGCGACGGCGGCTCTTTTGGCAACTGCTTCCACTGGACGCCTATGCAGGCCAAGTGTCCGGCACGGGTATTTGCCTATCGCCAAATAGCTGGGATACCAAGGAACCGCTGAACATTAACGACGACCAGATCTTCCCTGGTATGACGCAGCAGCCTCAAGAGCAAAGGGGCGCTTCGGAAATGATCTTCTGCTTGTCTCGGATGGAACTGTCCAATTTCTATACCCGAACCGGTGTGAAAATGAAGGAAATCGGTGGTACGGTTCAATTCCGGGATGCAGAGGACATTGAGAGGCTCATCGACGAGGTCGAGGATGTCATTGAGACAAGGTTCCTTCGATACTGCGATATCCTGAACCCCTTGCATTTTTTCACCATTGGAATCGTACGATCTGCCACCAACGCCGTCCGACTGCGTGCTCGAATGCCTCTGCTGACGAAGCAGACCATTACCGACGCGCAAAGGAGAGACCTCTGCACTCTCGCAGAAAGGATTCTTGATACAAACAGCACCATCTACGGCAACCCAAGCATGAAGAAGTTCCTGTGGCACATGCAAGCTTTCTTCTTGTGGGATGCCCTTCTCTGTCTCCTGCTTAACCTCGCAGAAGTCGGATTCTACTCGCCGTCGGAGCTAAACACTACCTGGGACAAGGTTGCAGAAGTCTATTCGAATCACGAAGAACTTGTCAAGCGCAGAAGAGCCCTGCACGTCACCACTGGCCGGATCACTCTCAAGGCCTGGCTTGCGAATCCCCCGAGTAATTCGTCCCCAGAGCCGGCGTTCATAACCGCGTTGCGCGCACAACGCGAATTGAAGGGCAACAGGCAGCAGCAGAGCGTTGACGAAACGGGGGGAACTGACAAGGTTGGGGACGGTGTGTTTGTTTTGGATGAGCTTTCTGACAACATTGATGGAACAGGCTTGAATCTTGATAGCGGCTTCACTCTCGACCCTTCAGATTGGGTGCTTTGGGATCAGCTGTGCCGAGAGAGCAGTCTGGGCTGAGCAGGCAGTGTAACCTTGCCCGGGAATCTGCCTCATGTCTCCGTGGACTCTATACAACATCTTTCGACCTAGTCTTTTGAGTATCCCGTGTAGTATCATGACTACTACTGGCATCAAACAGCCGGGCCCGAAGAATGGCGCCCTCCTAATGGCCAGCGAGTCGGTCCGTCACGGGCGACCCGGGCCGGAAGCAAATACGACCCGGTGATTGGCTGCTCCAGTTGATACAAGTATACCTCTATATAGTATATAATAACCCAGCAAACCCCGGCATCGCAGCATTAAGGAACCATGCTCTTCATCTCCTTCGATCTGATTTCTTCTAAGATGAGCAATAAGAACCCAAGCGCCTCCGACGAGGGGATCGCGCCTCTGCCTGGGAAGGAAGACCTCGAAGCAGCCCAAGCAACAATCCCAACCGAGCCGTCTCTCGACGCCGAAGCCAACAAAGACCCGGATCTCGTCGCATGGAGCGGGCCAGATGATCCTGAGAACCCCAAAAACTGGCCCAACGCCTTGAAGTGGAAGAACACCTGGACCGTCTCCCTCTTCGTCTTCATCTCGCCCGTCTCATCATCCATGATCGCCCCCGCCATGCAAGATCTCGGCGAGTCCCTGGGGATGCGCACCGAGATTGAGGTGTACCTCTCCATGGCCATCTTCATCCTCGCCTACGCCATCGGCCCCATCTTCTTCGGTCCTGCTTCCGAGCTCTACGGTCGTGTGCGTCTGCTTCAGGTCAGCAACGCCTGGTACCTAGCCTGGAATCTGGGATGCGGTTTCGCCCAGACCAAGGCCCAGCTCTTTGCGTTTCGCTTTCTTGCGGGAATTGGTGGCAGCGCGCCGCTGGCAATTGGAGGAGGCGCCATCAGCGACATGTGGAGCGCCGAAGAACGCGGCAAGGCCATGGGCGTCTACACTCTTGGGCCGCTCCTTGGGCCCGTCGTCGGACCCATTGCCGGCGGCTTCATTGCCCAGTACTCGACATGGCGCTGGGTCTTTTGGGCAACCTCCGCCGCTGCCGTTGGCGTCCAGGGCGTCGGATTCATCTGGCTGCGGGAGTGTCACCCGGCCACGCTCCTACGCAAGCGACGCGACCGTCTCGTCAAGGAGACGAGCAACAAGAATCTGCATATCGAAGAGAAGGTGGAGACCCTCACCTATAAGCTTCTCCATGCCTTTGAGCGACCGGTGCTCCTGTTCACGACACAGCCCATCGTCTTCTGCATGGCCATCTACATGGCCTACCTGTTTGGAATGACGTACCTCATGTTGGCGACGTTCCCAGAAATCTGGACCGTAGTCTACCACGAGAGCTCCAGCATCGGCGGGCTCAACTACCTCTCCATCGCCATCGGGTCATTCGCCGGCCTCTTCTTCAACCTCAAGCTTGTCGACCGCATCTACAAGACCCTCAAAGCGCGGAACAACAACGTCGGCAAGCCAGAGCTCCGCATGCCGTCGCTAGCCGTCGGCTCCGTCATCAGCACCATCGGCCTCTTCTGGTACGGCTGGAGCATCGGGCACACGCACTGGATCATGCCCAACATCGGTGCTCTGATCTTCACCGCGGGCACAATCTCCTGCCTGCAGGGCATGCAGATGTACATTGTCGACAGCTACCAAACCTACGCCGCCAGCGCCATGGCGGCCTGCGCGATCCTTCGCAGTCTGGCGGGCTTCGGCTTCCCGCTCTTCGCTCCGTACATGTACCGATCTCTGGGCTATGCATGGGGGACCAGCGTGCTGGCATTCGTCACTATGGGGGTTGGCTGGGTGGCGCCTTTTGCGTTTTGGCATTTTGGGCCTAAGCTCCGTGCCATTTCCAGGTACGCCGCTGGCTAAACATCGACTACTGCCATGACTGTCTAGAATAGTCAGACCTGGTTGATTTCGCACCCAGAAATTTGGCTCATTGAAGTCTATGGCATGGAAGAAGTAATAAATTGTGACTTGCTATATTTAATCGGATACCAAAGATAATTCCTCTCATTTACAGGTTTCTCGAAATGTAAACCTTGCAAAATGCTAGTAAGTGATGGGGATAAGAGTGCGTAAACTAACATTACATTTGAGTGATAAATAGATTATGCTTCTAATTAAGCCTAAGCATTATTCTATAGTGGTAGTCATGTATCCCGCAGGGCGTAGGGCGTGGACTACGACAGCGGATAAAAGCCGGAATTGGGCAGCCACAAGAGGGCTGATCCTATATAATATCCACCATCGAGGTGCCTGCTGTATAAGACTTCATATTAGTTCACCAGAGATCTGTCTGGGCCTTGCAGAACTTCACCCTGAAACCTACTTCTCTAACATACTCCAACCCTGGGAAGCAAACGCAATACTCCCATATCTAATTGTATGATTCCCTTCAAACCAGCCATCCCTATACAATAAACTAATATCCGTCCAGCATACGAGAAAAATAATGCAATACCAGCTCGCAAATCGACCAGCCCCAACATGAGCCTGCACTACCGCCTCGCAACCCCAGCCGACACCCCCCAAATCCAGCAACTGGTGCAATCCGCCTTCCGCGCCGAGGACAGCAGACCCAACTGGACAGGAGACACCACCCTCTCCTCAAGCTTCCGCATCGAGGTCGAGGAGATCCTCGCCACGATCACCTCGCCCGACAGCGCAATCCTGCTCGCAACGGACTCCCACGGCGTCCTCGTCGCCTCCATCGGCATCTCCAGGCGCAGCGCCGACCTCGCTCGGTTTTTCATGCTCGCTGTAGACGAAGGCTACCAGCGCGGCGGGGTCGGGCGCCGGGTGCTCGCCTACGCGGAGGAGTATTGTCAGCGGGTCTGGGGCGTCAGTAAGGGGGGCTTGAACGCTCTCTCAACTCGCCGGGAACTTATCTTGTGGTATATGCGCTGTGGCTATCGACGGACGGGCGAGCTGGCGTCGTTTCCAGTTGAGCGTTTTGAGGGGATTGCGTTGCCTGGTGACTTGTGTTTTGTCGAGTTGGAGAAGGATTTGAAGGGGGTTCTGGGTCAGTCTGAGCTGCGGTGAGTTTCTATCTATAAGGTAGTAGTTCGGCTTTGGAGGTAGTCTAGATATAGAGTGATCATAACTCGACTAGATAAGCTCCAGGTATTGATTTGGCTGAGGTTGTGCTATTGTGTTCCACATCTTCATCATCATATTAGCAGCTACATTCTGATGGCTGAGGTCTGCGGATTTAAATCAGTGTATAGAACAGGATTGGTGTCAAGCGTAAGATGAAACATGGAGTCAAGTATGTATGGTTCAGCCGGGATGATGATTATGCTAGGGTTTCCCTTATGAAGGCTTTGCACATCAACTGGCAGTTCTTGAGTATACACTCTGTAAGGAAATTCACACTCATCAAAGTCAAATACATAGACGAAATTCAAAGCATAAATAAAAAGAAAAAGTGTGTGAGTGTCAATTGTCATCAAACTGTCCATGGCATACCCACATTAGATGCTAGGCCGAAGCCCAATACTTCATTTGATAAACGGGATCATATATCAACATACTCTTGATACATAGTCTACTAATACAGAAATGCTATTCAATCACGACGGAGATGACTGTGTTCCCCCCGGAAAAGACATAGTTTGCAGGGTCCTCTTGATTCACCGATTCCGATGCACGTCTTGTATGCAGAGGAGATGCCGAATTCCTGGTTTGAGGCTGGTCGTTTGCACCCTTCGAGCCAGACGTGAACGCGTCGTAAGAGGCATGGGTGTTGCCAGTTCGAGGACTTATCGTTGCCCGCTTTCGCGGCGAGGGTTTCTCAACATCATAGACACAGACCTGAGGATGGCCGCGTTTCTGGCAAGTTCTGCATGGATGACCATTGTCGCATTTTACCTCGCGCTGGTGACACAGATAGCATGCTTTTATTTCACATTGCTGCTGCTTGGCCTGTAAGATCCAGTCGATCTCTTGGCGCTCAACATTGGAACCAGCAGGAGAGCTGTTAGGCATCTCTAAAGTAGATAAATAAGGTCACCGCAGAGGCCCTCGTAAATGATGTGTCTAAAGCTCAAAAGAAGGGAATATCATAGTGAGAGATTGGAAGGTATCACTCTGCTACAGAACAGCATTTCTGTGGCAATTTCTTGATTCACTTGGTAGTGCCGCTTTTTGCTCACTGAGCCAGATCATAGAGTAAGACTGTGAGTACATGCAATCCCTAATTCCTCGCTGAGTAGTGGTAGAGTAATCAGACAGGCTCAAAGTGCATTTCGGTCAGTAGGTAATCCATGACCGGACAGGAGCCTCTGCATCGCTGGCTTCGTTCTCATAAAAACTTCTTGCGGTGAAACCAGATTTTGAAGGTCATAGTATAGATCTCTACCCGCAGCTTCAAGCGCGAGATACCCTGGTGAATAGACCTCAACATCCCCCTTCCAGTCCTCGAGATTACAGAGACTCGTAGTATCAAAAAGCTGGTTAGCAACTTCTGCATGTTCCAGTATATCCAGAATAGGTAGGTCCATATTCAGCCTAGAACAGTTAGACATGGTTTAATCAAGGCGAGGGAAGGAGAACTCACGGCTGGTTATGAAAGTTCCCACCTCCAAGACCCTGGGACACGTCGGATATTGATTGACCATTATGAAAGAGGTTCTGATACGGCTGGTGCATGTTGAAGGGGCGCCGAAGAACTAAATCCTTGACCGTGCCATCAATGTCATAGTCAACAATAGCAAGGCGACCTGTTCTCAGCCCTTCTTCATCAACCAATAGATGGTTATGGAGTTGGCCAAGATAGAGTACTGTCCCACCACGGGTGAGATAGATACCACTAAACAAGGCAGATTCAAGGTATAGCCACGGCAAAAAGTCATCATATGATGCAGTAGTTGTGGTAGCTAGATTGAGAGATGCGACGGAAAACATATAATCATTATCAAGACAGTGCCCTGATTCAAGGTCATAACGGTACAACAGGATCAGAAACTTCCCCCATCGCGCCTGGTTAACGGGATGGGCGGCATCAACCGGTGCAAGAGAAATTACACCCCCATTATGACCAGGCTGGTTGGGATTGAACATTCGCTCCAATGCTTCGGGAGGATACCGAAGACCTTCATCCGGATCACTCGGGAAGTTCCTCGTCTCTGTGCCAGGCAGGCCGATTGGGGCGCGCTCCTGGAAGGACTGAAACAATTAAATGGAGTCGTTTCGGGTCAGGGGTATGAAAAACTCATACGTCACGGAACTCCTGTGCTCCAGCTGCCCATCGCTCAACCAATGCTCGTCGCTGGCGAAGTTCATAATCATCATCCTCATCCTCGGGTACGCCAGCATGGGCGCGAGGAACCCAGCTCTCCTGCGCTAATGTCAATATCTAGTCAAGACAGAACAATTGCATCCCACCTTCACAAAGAGCAGCCACCCTTTGACCTCTTCCTTAATCTCGTCAAAGCTTAGGTCCGCCGTATGGTGTGGTCGTATGTGGGAGGGAATCCCACCGGGCCAGTGTCCCGGCATGATGCTTGTCCCTTTTGAAGTGACATTGTGAGTTGCTCAGGCAAGATCAAATTTCTTAACTTACGAATTTGCGGAGCAAAATGCTGGTGGACAGAAAGTTATGCAGCGGCAGCAGCGAATGCTCAACAACTAGACATGCAACTTGGAGCTCTAGACTAGTAGAGCTAGCTGATAGGTTTTGCAAAGTAAGGACCATGAATTCATTCCCTTTTATGGTTAGTTTAATGTTTTTTAGTATGGTTGCCTGGTGGACCGTCTTGTATACTCTACCCTCACGGCCTCACTACTCCATATGACTTTAAATATCACTTTATTGGTGACCTCACGCAGTCAAGATGGACAGTGTGTGTATAGTTTGGCCGCAACGGGTCACCTGTCGCTGCGGTCTTACGCGTAAATACGTTAGACTGTAGCATCAGAGAGGGCCCAATGACCCGGGCCAAACTAGGCTGGTGGAGGGGACGGTGGTGGAATCGGCAGAGATAGCGGAGCTGGCGAGCCTGTCTGAAACTGATGGTTGAGCTTGTATAAGACTGACGCGTTTATTGTGAAATACACCCTAAATGCCTCTGAGGTCCATCTCCCAAGAGCCTGAATCTGGTCATCAAGGATTCCACTGTTGTGCGCATGCTGCGCTGCAGCATTACATGGATGAAGCTGGTAACAATGGGCCAGCCAGCAGTCTGATGTAGACTTTAATGAGAAGAAGAAGAGCCCCTGGCCTGTAGTGGAGGCATCTGTGTAAAGATGCGTGATGTTATGGTGGCAGGGGTTAACTAGGAGTATACTGTTGAAGAGAGATAAGGAGTCCCTCCACCATTCTAGATTGTCATGTACCTTGTAAGGGATACAGTGGCGCGTGCGGCTCCCATGTGGGAAGATAGCCTGAAAGGTGTATAGAGACTGTAGCCTTGTTCTTCCAAGCTAGACCAATCTTGAGCAGAAGGCTAGTAAGCCTGTAAGGCTCTCTGTTTGCTTAAGGGTAAGACTTATTGTGTTAAGGGTAGCTGCGGTGTCTAGTGTGGTGTGGTATAGCTTCTCTTGTAGCAGACAAGCTTCCATTGCAATAGAGTCTATTTGGATTCCTAGGACTGTAATGCAAGTCCCTTGCTCGTCCTTTCTTGTGTTGTGAGGGATGCTTAGGTAGTTGGTTACTATATGGTAGACTTTGTTGAAAGCACCTGCAGGATTAGATATTGAGGGAGAATGTATGACAGCGATGAAATCATCTAGATAATGGTTGATGTAAAATATGAGAAGGAGGCACTGAAGTATTTAGTGGAGAGCCTCTGCAAAGACGTTAAAGAGAAATGGAGCTGTTGCTAGGCTAAAAGGGAGGCAGCATTTAATGTAGGTGGAGTTGTTCTACTGAAAGGCTAGGAGATGCTGGTTGTCCTTAGTAATAGGGACTATTTGGAAGGCATCCTTAATGTCTTGTTTGATAATTGTGCAGCCAGGTCCTGCCTTTATGATCTGGTTGTATATATCATTGATTTTCATGTATTTGATAGCTGACCACTTGTCTGGTATGCCCTGGTTAACACCTCACCCAGGGGGCCAGGATAGGTCATAGATACAGCGCCATCCCCTGTCATGCTTGGGGACAAGTCTGAGCAGTAAAATAAAGGAAGGTTTAGAGGCTAATCTAACCTAATAGAGGACAAGGTCCTCTGCTAGCTTTCCTGTGATAATGCTGGGTTCATATATATAGTGGTTGGTGGAGTAATAAGAGTGTTTCTTGCCTCTGTAGCTGATCTGGATGCTGTAGGTCAGGATGCTAGTAAGAGTTGGTCTAAGATCGCCGGGATAATGATAAAGGAGGTTGCGCCATCTCTGTGCATGAAGTGGTGAAGAAGAAGGCTATAGTTTCAGGAGTTCTGTATTGAAGACAGGGTATTAGGTAACTGTATTAGGCCTCGCTGGTTAGCCAGAAGGTATTTCTGTTGGCGGTAAAAAGTAGGAGGCTGTCCTGGCATTTTCTCTCCTTACTACTTAATTTGCTTGCTATTTTTTCTTGTGGCAAGACAAGGCACTATGCTTACTTAACCTGCATATGGTACATTCATGGCGCCTCTTGCAGCCGTCCTAGAGGCACCCTGTTATATTAAACTTATTGCAAACCTCTGTATCATTATTCAAGGATCTGGTAGACCTTATATGGCGAGTTCGGGCTGCTAAAGGGTGTGGTGGTGACTTAGCTAGTAGAGTGAGGTTGTGGTGGAGATATTTCTTGCGAAACTGGGCTGTGACTAGGTAACTATCTGTGGACAGCTCTCCCTTATCTAGTATATATTAGTGGAAGTTGAGAGCCAGTGGGAGTACTGCTTCTAGCCACTGATAGGTCTAAGCAACATCCAGGATCTGTCTCATAAACATGAGTAAGTTAGGGATGGCCTTAGGGTGCTTATCACTAAAGAGGTATCCTATGACTGCCAAGTAGGTAAGGAAGTAGTTAGTCTATATTTAGGGGTTAGGACCCCAGTCCTTAAGCGATGATGCTGCCTTCTTAAAGCCTACTGTGCCTCCTGACTTGGTCATCCTAAAGACCCTATCCTCCTGATCTGCATCGATGACTGACTTCTCTTTGAAGTGTATGAGTTCGGTCGCCTTTAACTTCCTCTCGAAGACGCGGGTAAGAAGGGTGGCGGAGACACCTGGCAACATATTAATAAGTAGTTTTACCTTAGGGGGTGGCTCATAGTTCTCCTCCTAATTATCCTTATTAACTCACAGGTCCGCACAAGGCCTCCTCTAGCGGAGGTTAATTTCAGCTCCATCCATCTTAAGACGCCTGGTCCTGGGGGACAGGCATAACAGTGCTAGACTGGCTGAAGGATGTCATCTTAAAGGGAGAGAATAAAAGAATTAAGTCTTAACTACATAAGAGATGACAAGCAACTTGCAGAGGTGAGCAGCTAACTCTTATAAGGTAGTTACAGGAGGGAGGAACCCTGTAGTAAGCTCTGCAGGTCAGTGAAGCCTAATCCGCAGATGTGATAATCACGTGAGGCAACCCCAATAAAACTATCCCATTTATTATTAAAAATTCAAAATCAATACAGTGGTCAGCATGGATGATTGGAACCACCCTTCCCCACTCCATCTTAAACAACCATCAATTACTGTGTCTGCTTGATACTATCATGTCCAGAAAGATTATAATACATTAATCACCATGGATGCCATCCGCGATAAGCATAAAGGACTTATTAGTGGGCTTACACAGATCTTTAATCTCTGGGTGAAAGCACAGTATATCTCTGTGACTGACATTATGACTCCACCGCACCACAACAACCTCGATATCCCCCGACTGCAACGCCTGGGGTTTGATCCTGAGGTCGTGGAGCTAGTTCAAAATCTCCCAGCCCTCAGGAACGAGGCAGTGTGGGGCTACCAAGATGAAGGAGTCGAGCTCATCCCTCGTGCAAAACTAGTGAATTACTTTGTGCAACCAAGCGGCACTCCTGGTGAGGAGATGCTTGAGGGTCTAAGATGGGTGGATTGGTCTGATAGGGAGAGGTATGGGATCTTACCGCCATGGGTGCTCCGTTTGACGCTCCCTGGCATTTATGGGGTACATCTGCTGTATGATACCCAGGATCGTAAGTCTTTCACTTACCTCTGTCTGCTATTCTTGCCTAAAAGTAGGAGAAGTAACCATGGCAGCAGAAACCATCATTGAATGGTGTGAGCTTGATACTGAATCATGGGCTGACCGTCCCCGGCGGCCCAGTGAAGCCTTTTTCACAGAGATTCTGCACCGCTTCCAGACTCTTGAATATCTCCCATTCTATAACCCTAATGATTGGGCTGCTGTCCCTAAGCGAAAGATTGAAGAGCACCCATTTATCTTTCAAAACATCTTCCCAGGAGGGATACGGCTTCCAATGGATGAAAAAACTGCTATCCAGCAGCTTAGCGATCAACCAGAAACAAGAGACCTTCTCCGCCAAAGATTAAATTATTGGAGAGCTCTGCAGAAGCTGTACTGGGATGCTGGTTGGGGCAGGGTATTTGATGGAGAGTCCTTCAAGATTAAGTGGAAGGAATGGTTGAAAAGTGCGGTGGATATGCAGTTCAAGGGGAGTGAATGGCGTAGTCAACCTATTCAAGGGCAGTCCTCACAGCAGCAGAGGGACCGTGAGGCATTTCGCCGTCAGTGGGAGGCCTTTTGGATTGAAAGTGCTGGTGAGGGTGCTGTCTAGGGGATGGAAGGCATACATTAATTAATAACATCTCTGCGAGGATGATATTATGCGCTTTAGCCTGGTCAAGTTTGTGCTCGGGAAGGCCGATAGAGAATCATGTCACAAACAGGGCAGTTACATTTCCAACTTCCTGGAATGCTTTGGCGTAGCTCATGTAGTTCAAAGTGTTTCTGTAGCGTGTCTTTGCGAGTGTATATGTATACATTTACGCTCTAGGATGGATGTCAGGGCACAAGGCATAGTGGGCATCCTAGATGAGTGGTTGACTGCTTAGTATCATCTCACATTTCAGCAGATTAGTAGGATATGGCATGAATACCTGGTTAACATACGTGGCTTTCTAGGAATGATGGAACTTCTATATAGAGATATACGCTTTACTTTACTCTAGGGAATATATCTAGTATAATAGGACTTTAGTAATAAGACGGATGTAACCTTAAGGAACTGTATAGAATATAGGTAGTTTACTAATAGTAAGATTCTTTAGAGATTAAGTCCTTATATTACTTTGGAACTCTATTATTACTATGATTCTAACAAGGTCTAAACCTGTATAGCTTTAAAGATCTACTAATCATGCCTAGGTTAGAAACTATCACACTATGTTGGTATACAGCGTCATGAAGGCCACCTATTCGGACAATGGCGCCATGTGTGAAATGATGATGATTAGCCAGTACCATTTCTCTGAATTTGGTAGCAGATACTCTGAATAAGGCAGGCCAATATCTGAGCAGGATATTCTCCTTAAGGGAAGACAGAGACATGGTCAAAGCTCGTCGATGCTGCTAATCTCTTGTTTAAGAACTTAGGCAACTCAGGAGATGATGTTATATGATTATAGTCTCAGGTAAACCAGCACAGGGTCCGTCTTACCTGTAGTTTTAACAATGTTAATGTTTGCACCTGCATATTAGCGGTAGCCTATGGCCATCACAGTGATTAGGACCGGTGAAATTGGAATAATCTCGATCCAGGTCCTGCGGATGAATCAAAAACGATCACCTCGACCTCGCAAGGATACACTACCACCAGGGAAGACTGGGCCGGATGGGCAAGGGATTACACCTGCCCTCATGTAGGAAATATTGATCCAAAGAGTAGAGACTGGGCAAGATGATGATGTTTTGATTGTCAACAAGGGCGAAAATAATGACACTATCTGGAACAGCTCCAGCTTCAGAGGTATAAAATGCAGCTCGCAAGCACGAGGACTTGACCAGCTGTTGTTCATTTCATCTCAAGTTGATAACAGTTACCCTCGGTCTAGTGTTACATAGAAATCCAACATGGCCACCTCGTTCCAAGCTCACGTCCACCATCCCTTCGAGATCCCCTCTTCAGAATTACTTCTCAACGCCCGATGCGTCCCAGGTATCACAGGGAACGGGATGCACTCCACTATCTCCCAGCATGACCCGCGCAAGTCCAGCGCTGGGGGCATTTCCGCCCTCGCCAATCTCGTGCAATCCCTTGGACGCAGAGCCAGCGGTGAGACGCCCTTGTCCAAAATCATCGGCGCGGACTATGAGGCGATCCTGGAATGGATCCGCTCGGAGCGAATGCGAAAGCTGCCTCCGGAGGGAAGTAGTTATGATAAAGTCCTTGTCTGGGCGCGGTTGTTCGTAGAACGTCTGCATTCGTTTGATCCGGCTATTCAGCATTTTGAGGGAGACAGTTACATGGCGGCTGAGTTGGCGTACATCCACTGTGCGAGTCTTCTTGAGGTATGTCTCTGTGCGGAAAGAGTTCAGGGGCAAGGATATCAATGACGTTCTGTAGTTGGGAGATGAAAACTCCAGCGCTCTCTTGGATGTCTTTGGTTTCTTCTATCGTTGCTCGACGGGTCTGGAGAATTTGCTTCACAGAACAGAGTTATTCATGGTCTCGCAGAGCATCAAGGACCAGCTGATTCTCGCTTTGGCGGACCTGGTTACCTTGGTCGTCGGGGTTGCTACCCACTGTCATCAGTCTCTTGGCACTCTGGCCTCGGGATTGGTTTCCATTGATATCTATAGTACTTTCACTGCGTCTATTGAGAGCTTCCGCGCTCGGTGTGAGCATGTGTCGGAAATGATGTGGAGGCATCAGCTGCTCGGAGCGGGTCTCCATGAGGACAAGGGTATCTCTGACATTTTGTCTGCCGTATCCGTCACATTTCATGTTAACACATGGCCTTAGTGACTCAGGTGAAGACAATCAAGAACTGGCTTGAGCCTGAAGATCCCATCTTAGGAAGTATCACCGAATTCACTGCGCACTTTGCCCAGGAGAGGGAGGAGTCGACGTGCCTGTGGATGACACCCTATCTCACTCGTTTCCTCAAGAGTGATCAAAAGACAATGTTCATCTCCGGCAAGCCAGGATCTGGTAAGACCATCCTGGCGACGGTGATCAATGACCACCTTCAGTATCCTATCGGGGGTGTCATGTACAAGTCCATATTTGTCCCGATCAGTGAGTCCACACTGTCTTGGTCCTTAAAGAGTTACTTTTCCACGCCATTCGCTAAATATTGCGCAGATGCACGCATCCCAGCCAACACGACGCCACGCGCAGCGGCAAAGACGATCCTTTCTCAGCTGTTTTCGGCACGCATTGGCAATGTGCAGCTGTATGAAATTCTCTCGGATGCGCACGACCGCTGTCGAAAGTCAACCATTGATGAGCAGTATGATAATTCCCTCTGGCATGCACTCGGCCTTGCCTTCCAGGCCAGTCTGAAGGATGCGAAGGAACTTGTCCTTGTCGTCGATGGAGTAGACGAAGCCAGTTGCGGACAGACCGCTCTGGTCAACCGGCTCAGAGACACGACCTTGCACGCGTCCAATCTGAAGGTGATTATTCTTGGCGCGCAGAAGCAGGAGGCCTCCACTGCAGAGACTGTGGTGCAGGTTACTCCGGAACTGATTCTCGACGACGTTTCTGCGGTCGTCCGAAGGATCCTCCAAAACTGCCCCGAATTTGGGGAGCTGTCCGAAGAACAGCGGGAGATCACTGTAACCCAGATCGCAGAGGCGGCCAATGGCTCCTTTTTGTGGGCCAAGCTGGCCGCGAAAAAGATCAGAGATGGGAACCCGCCTAACGGGCAGGGGTTGGTGAAAGCCGTTGACACACTGGCCAAGGCAGAGCCCTCTCTCACGGATCTTGTCGTTCATCGACTTGACTCGAAAGTGTCGGACGAGGCGAAGAGAATGTTAGTGTGGCTCGCCACTGCGACCCGTCCACTGATGCTACGCGAGCTGTCTGAGCTCCTATCTGTTCGACCGGATAAGGGCACCATCGTCGAGCCGGAGGTGGACCCGCGCACGCTTCTGCGACCCCTGGTGTCTCTGGTGTTCTGCCAAAATAACATGGTCTCCTTGCGACATGGGCAGATCCGCGCAGCTATCATAGACACCGTCAACAAAGGCAAACTGTTCCCAGCACTCGGGGACAGGCATCTGGATCTTGTCCTCAGGTTGCTGCTCTATGTCAAGCTGAACGTAACAGATGAGAATGAGCTATCTGAGACTCCGCTAGGCCCACAGAGGACGTCCCAGCTGCTGGAGCGGTTCCCTCTTCTCGACTTCGTCCTCCGGTACTGGGTGGGTCATACGAAAACCGCGCTGGGAAGTGGAACAGACCAGCAGATGCGCACAGTTGGAAAGGAGCTTGCTCCGTTCATCCCCACCAAGCAAGTTGTGCCACTGCTAGAGATGACCGTATGGAGAACAAAACCCACGCCGGTGCTGATATCCGTGCACAACGTCCAGACTCGCCTCTACCAGCAGACACTGACCGCCGATCATCCGGCAACTCAGCAGGCGATCATCTGCCAAGCACTCTTCTACCGCGAGATACGAGATATAGTGCCTTCTGAAGCTAGCCGGATCTTCTATCATGCAGCGATTATATGCCAAAAGGCGCTCTCCGGCCAACACGTCATCACCAGGAGGATGGCCCAGGACTTCCTGGAAAGCACCGCCGATCAAGTCACCAAGTCACGGACGGAGATCATGATAAGACGGACTGAGATGCTGCAGCTCCTTGTTGAATGCTGCAAGGTGCAGTATGGACAGAATAGTAACATTGTCATTTCGACGTTGACTCAGCTCGCGGAGCATTTCAAGTTTATCAAGGAAGAACGCAAAGCGCAGCAAATCACAACTTCACTGCAGGCAAGCCTCACGGAGAGTACTACTTCACAGTCAACTGTGTCCCACCAGTCCGACGAATCGTTGCTCGTTCAGCTCCATGGCCGAAAGCCTAGCGTTCAGGAAGGCACAAATTTTGCTCTAGACGACATCGAAGCCGATGACCTTATCTCGCAAACAGACAGCCAGGGTTCCCTGTACCGTGAGATTGAGAGCCACGTTCAGTCCATCAAAGAGGAGACAGCGAGTTGGTCCGACTCCACAACGACCGAGTCGAGCTTCCAAGAAATCATCTCCAGCACGTCGGCCGCGAGCTCCTCTTCCATCACAGCGGCTCAGAGGCTGGTAGATATGTGCTTGTCCCAGCATCGATGGCAAGACGCAACAAAAGGTCTGAAGGCAGTTCTGCTCCGTGTTTGGCCGTCCTTCTTCACTCCATCGGTCCAGGATGTGGTGCTTCCATCGGAGAACGCCGATCAGTGCATCAACCTGGCAGAGCGCCTGAGAGACTGCTATCGCTTCAGGGGCCGTCCAGCAAAAAGGGAGGACATCTCCCTTCGCCTCTATCACAGCATCCGGCGAGGCCGTCCTATTGGAGATGAGCTGCGAGAGCGGGTCACAAGGGAGCTTCTGCGACTCTATGAACGTAAATCTCAGACTGACAAGCTGATCCCCATCCATCAGGACATACTGGACGACTTGACGAAGAAATCTGGAGAAGATTACCCTGCGGCACTCAAAGAGCTTCGGACATTAGCAGACCTCGCACGGCCGCGCTCAGCTTCCGTCGGCTACCATCGCCGAATCATTCAGATTCTGAACAAGAACGCTGACACCTGTCACCCGGAGGCCTTCGAGTCTCTTCTCATCGTGGCAACGGAGCTTTTGGACCAGGGACAATACTCTGAAGCGCGAGAGCCCTGGAAAACCTTGTTCAATACTCTCCGGCACCCAAACATTAACCCGAAGCTTCGGGACCAGGGATTCGTCAAGTCAGTCTATGAGCGGTACACTCAGTGTCTACGTATGAGCCACGCGGAGCTCCGTGTGATACACGATGTGACAGTTCAGTATCGCAGCACCTGCGAGACGAGATTTGGAGCTTCTGCCTCGATCACCATCCAGTCTACGACCAGATTGCTGGATATCTGTCGGGAGTCCAAGCGATACGAAGCCGAAGTCGTCCAGTTGTGCGAACGACTCCTCAGGACTCAATCTACCGAGGGCGAGATTGACCAAGAGGAACTGCGAGCAATACTGGATGCTCATTACGAAGAGCAATACGCGTCAATCGCGGCGGCCGGTGTCGATTCCGTGTCCTCCGAGCAGATACAGCGAGTGATCACCATCCGAAATGAACGGCTGTCGACTGTACGGTCAACCTACGGCTGGGCCCACGAGAACACCCTGTCTGAGATGAAAGAGCTGGCCTCCCTATACACGAAACGAGGGGAAACGCAAACCGCCCTGTCGCTGCTCCAGGAAGCGACTGTTCAAATTGTTTCGAAGGAAACCTCGGCGACCAAACTCGCTGCTGCCGCCCAGACCATTGCATCCAGCTACATCGCGATGGGTCAGGTCCGGCGCGCAAAGGAGCTCTCCGAGGAGCTCTACCGTAAAATCGTGGTCAAGGAAGCCGGCTCCACAAATTTTGTCCTGCCGTTCGGTGGCCGTCAGAGCTTGGTCTTCCTCGCGCATTTTGAATACAGTCTTCGGGAGCAGAAGGAAGTCTCGCTCACCGTAAGCGAGATTCATTCGTCCCTGTGTGCCGAGTACCTTTACTTTGAGCGCTACCGATCAGAGGCCCGCTCCAAGTCCAGTACTCTGGAGAACGTGGTGGGCACTGCTGCTCGTCTGTATGGTCTTCTTCGCACCAGAAGCCATGAGTCGACGACTGCCCGTCTCGTAGAGGATCTCGCCAACTCCTTCACCACGTCCCAGAAGGAAAAAGTCCAGGTGAGCTTCGGTCAGGCCAAGGTCTTTATCGGCACTCTTCTCGAGTACTTTAGCATATATACCACTAAAAGCTTCCTGCGGTCCGTGGCCATCGCAAGCTACCGCCGTGTAACGCACCTCCTCACCACAAGAGATCACCAGGCTGCCTGTGATCTAGCCGTGACCGCATTCAAGTACATCCAGGCGCACAATGGATTCTCCTCCTCGCTGAGCGTCGTCAAGCTCCTCTTCAATCTAGGACTAGCCGTCTCCGGTGAAGATCTGGAGCCGCGTCCAGAGTCAACAACAAGGAAGCAAATGCTCAGCACATCAGCCACCATTATGAGCGCCACGCTGGGATACTGCAAGCAAGCCAACATCGACCTCGCCCAGCTGGACCTGGTAACGCTGAACAAACTGATCAAGCTCCTGGACGCACAAAGCGATTACACCAACCTGGCCTGGCTCCTCACGGGGCTCTGGAACAATCTCGACAGGCACCCGCCCTCGCAGCAGGAGGCGACATACACACTCGCCCTCGGACGCATGCTCGTCATCACCCGCTATCTGATGGGCGAGTACATGGCCGCCATCCGACTCGCCGAGGACATTGTATACAACTGTGCCCGCGTGCATGGGCCCCAGCACCCGAGCACCGCCGAGATGACCGTTCTCCTATCCCAGATGTACACCAGCGTGGCACAGGGATACCAGGGCAGAAAGGAGCGCCGCGAACTCGCATACCGGTACTATAAGAAAGCCGCGGCGCTGCATGAGAACGCGCTGCGAGCCTTCATCGATCCCACCTCTCTGGCGTCACCGGCGATAGATGACGGAGAAAGCTCACCCCGCTCGGAATCCGCACCGTCTAGTCCCGGCGAAAGACCGGAGGATTCGGGCAGGTATGTTCGGCAGCACCTGCATTTGCTCAAGCTAGCGGTGGAACGTCTGGGTAATTGGCCCAAAGACTATATGGAGTACGAAAGGCTCAATTCCGCTCTGTTCCAGGAGTTTGGAGACGATCTCAAGGGTGTTGAGGGTGTGGAGAAGTGGAATTTGAAGAACTTTGGGTCTGGTCGTGCGGAGGCCAGCGACGATTTGATTTCCCCCAAGTCGCATCCCGCATTCGGTCTGGGGGAACGGTTCGCGATTGCTGTTTGATGTCGAGATCGTAACTAAGATTGAACAATCCTATCATATCTTTTGCTCCTGTTGGTGTCTCGAGTGTACCAATGAACCTAAATGCCCTGATTTGAACTATTTAAGGAGCAGTAGCATGATTACTCGCTGACCACGCACTGCCTGCTCTGGCAACTCCCAGGTCTCTCTGGTGGGCTTGGGCTTAGTGAGTGATCCAGGTGCAGCTTTTATTGCGGCGCAGTTAGACTGCAGCAGACTATTGCAAGTTCCCTGTCGTGTGGGAGTCATTAGGATGAGTCCGGCTGTGATAGAGTGCATTGGCGTGGTTTAGCGCACTAGCACTTGTATAGGCGCTAAGCTTGAAAGGCCTCGACAAGGATAAACCCGTCGCATTGGCTATTATTACTCCTGTTCATCTGCCACCAGAACAACGGCGTTGGCCCATATCTTGCTAGTATCATAATTCTCCCCACTCTCATTTCCGAACGCCAACACCGCCGGTTGCATACAGGCCAGGACTCTCCGCCCATCAAGGCATTCATCGTCCTCGTCAAGCTGATGTAGCCGATGAGCGCTCATCGTTGGGGACGACGAATTAAAGGTCTGCAACTGGGACAGGCCATGGCACCGGATGGACGCTCTCTGAGCCCAGAGGGATAACGCCAGCTTGCCCGCTCCGTGATATAGCTTTTGCAGTTCTGCATTGCGCATCCTCAGGCTTGTCTGGTCTGTGATCGCGCGAAGAAGCAGCTGAGCAGGGCTATTGAGGAAGGCTTTGACCCACTCTCGGGTCAACCCCTGCAGTCTACCGTGCATCTTATCAGACAATACGCTTATGATTTGTGACCGCCAGACATGAGCCTTAGCCTGATCCACTAAGTCGCTGTGAGCTCTCCAGCAGGTACTTACAAGGCCGGGATAGGGAGCATACCTTGTTTCATGGCATCGTGTAAGAGGTGCATGCTCATCCGGTCGGGAAGCGTAGAATCATCGCTCGCCTCCGGAAAAAGGAAGAAGGGATTCGTGAACATCTGCCCGAATATATCCTTGGCAAGCAGTGACTCAAGCAGGACAAATGGGATCTTGTTCGGAGGGATCGGAGCCTTGCGGACCAACGAACTCCACTCTGTTTGGATGCAGTAGCCTTTCAAGTGCTTGATCACCTGATCTTTGTCCTGGCTAGGGACACTGTCAATGTCAGCCATGGCGTCCACGGCGTATTTCCGAGCCCACTGCCGCACCCCATCCTGCAGCTTGGTCAGCTCGCCCCTGACCACGCGGTCCTCTTTCGGGACATGGCCTCCCTTTGCCATTGCTTTGAGGGCGCCTTCTTGGGCGACGAGAGCTACAGATTTTAGCCTCTGACATTCGTCCCTCAGGTCGTCGAGGTCTTTTTCAAGCTTGGTCCGGTCCTGCTCCAGTCCCGTTATGTGCCGCTCTTGCTCCTCCATCCGCCGAGTATAATCCGCGATACGGGCGTCATATGCTTGGATAGACTTAGTATATTCTGCCTGTAGCGTCTGGATGTGTGTATCCTTCTCTTTCATCTTCCAAATATAATCCGACTCAATCCGAGAGGAGCGTGTGTTGTCGATCCGCCTGCCGTCATTGGGTTCAGCGGACACGCTCTGCTGGTGGCTTCGAGCGCTTTGGTCTGGTCGACGGTGGCTGAAAGAGGCAGACGATGGTTGTTGGCCACGAGATGGCCGAAACTGTACCTCGTCAGTCCGCGAAGCTAGATGAGACTGGGCCAAGATCACCCTATGCATGAGAGAACCTAGGACAGAGTCTCGGCTACCTGAGCGAGTGACATCTGGCTCCTTTGACCTCTCGTTCGGGGTCCCCCTATCAGTGACTTTCTGCTCCTGATTCCTATTGATCAGCTTTTGTCGTGGTCCGATGAGCAAACTGTGGGAGGAAGCTCATCGTATTTGGAATCTAAGTGCTCTTACGCTCTCAGGGCGCTTGGGACCTTTCTGAACAGAATAACGCTGCTTCATCGTTCAGGATTGTTATCGTGTGAGCCAATTGATCGTGTTTGAAATAATTGTGAGCAAGTGGCTGGAGTGTAGGTAAAATCCTGGGTGGCCTGGGAAACGCGTGTCCAGCGTGGGATGGTCTGCGAGCCAAGTAGGACCAACAACAAGGGACATAGCCAGGATAGATATAGAGAACGCATAGAGTAGTTTACTACAAGGTGGCCATGGCAGCTCCCAGTCAAAGTGCACGGTCTTATCACTATTCCTGGGACGTCGTCGTGTCAGCTGCCCTATTTGACCATGCAGCTAGTTACATACTCCGTAGGCTCCTAAGTACGAATAAGAAGTAGTACTTCGGTCGACAGGATGAGAACCCCGGTAGAAGTGTAGCTAGTCTCTGCCATGAACGGGGCTGTGTCTCCTTTGAAACAGCCCGGCAAGAATAATCCCTGCCTGGGACCTGCGCCGCAATTTCCCTGATGGGATTGCGTGCCGGTCTGGATTATGCGCAGCAAAGAGTTGAAAAAGACCAGTATCTGCTCGTGTCTGCCAGCCGAGACCATAAGAGGGACAGGAAATCGCCTTGCAACTACCAGACACCATCCCCGGCCACCAGTACACATTCAATAAGCCATGGCGAATACGTCCGTAGAAGGGCTCTCAGAAAAGCTAGACTCCCTGGCACTCATCCCATCCCACAGGATTATAGTCGGCGTCGACTATGGCACTACGTTCACTGGTACTGATTCTACCCCATTGATCTGCTCAAGGATAGCATCAATGACAAAAGCTAATCCACCCATGTGAAGGAGTCAGCTACGTCAGTACTCGAAATGGCACCGACCTGAGCGATATCGTCATCATCAGCAGCTGGCCTGGTCCCGCAAGGGACATGGACACGGTTGTCAAAGCTCCATCACGAATTGCCTACACCGCAGACAATCCGAGCATTCGGACCCGACGATGGGGGTATCAAGTCCAGCCAGGGATGACCGCGTACTCTTGGACCAAACTTCTTCTCGATCAAAACATCCCGCTGACTAAATACGACGACGCTACTTTAGAGGATGCCTCTAACTCGGGAATCCTGAAGCTTCCGGAAGGCAAGACCGCTACGGAGGTGGTTGCGGATTACCTGTCCGAGGTGTACCAGCATATTCTGAAAACGATTGCCAAGCAAATCACGGAAGAGACGCTCAGCATTACTCCGCTGGAATTCTGGTTCACCGTCCCAGCGATATGGTCCGATCAGGCACAAGCCGCAACACGCAGGGCTGCCCAGACCGCCGGGTTTGGGAGCCGGCCCTGCGACAATGTCTTCATGATCAGCGAGCCCGAGGCAGCGGCTATTGCGGCGCTGAGAAAGTATACGACCAACTCAATGGGTGGCTCCGTGCGGGTGCGTTTTGGGGCCATTGAGATGTGAGAAGGCACCGGCTAATCATGAAGCACAGCCTGGAGATGGTGTCCTGGTATGTGACTGTGGTGGTGGCACAGTGGTAAGGTTCCACAGACTTGATTCTGCACACAAAACTCACGTCGCAGGATATCACGACCTATCTGGTGGAGACGGTTACACCAGAGCTGACCTTTGGGGAGCTGTGTACAGGAATTGGTAGGCTCTTAGGGCTTCGAGTGAGACGTAACTGACGGGATAACCTCTAGGCGGAAAGTGTGGTTCTACTGCTGTGGACCGCAACCTCTATCAGCTCATGTCGCAAAGATTTGGAGAGGCATTTGATAACCTTCCAATGAGGATGAAAGGCCCAGGGAGTCAATTCATGAAGGCGTTCGAAAGCATCAAGAGAGACTTTGGCTATTCTGATGAAGAAAACGTGTTTGAACTGCCCCTGAATATGAAGCTAACAGACGCGAGACCGCAATACTTCAACGACGATGAGCGCCTGGTGCTCTTGAGCAGGTAAGGGAAGGTCCTCGCCGACGCTGTGAGAATATCTTGGGTATTAAAAGAGTCTTGTAGCGAGGATCTTCGGAAAGTCTTCGATCCTGTCATCCAGCAAATCGTCAAGCTGGTGCGCCAACAGATCAAAGACGCAACGGCGGAGGCTGGCAAGAGCGTTATCAATGTATGAGGCACCCTACTATTGTCAATCCTGTCGGCGCCCGTCCGTCCTAATCGGATCCAGAGGATTATTCTTGCAGGCGGCTTTGGTGATTCAGAGTACCTCCGGAGCGCCTTTAAGAGATTGTTTTGGTCAACAAACAACATCGTGATAACAGTTCCCGACAACCCGTGAGTGCAAAATCCGACCAACCATGAGTTCAAATGATTAGTACCATATGCTGATATTCAGGGAAATACTCCAGGCAAGCCGCCATCGTTCAGGGTGCTGCCCTTCGTGGTCTTGAAGGTCTTCGGTCCAGCACCAAAAGATGTCGCCGGAATTATGGGTTTGCGGCGGGAATCCCATTCCGTGAAGGCATAGATAAAGACACAGACGCGTACTTTGACACATTCACTGGAAAGAAAATGGCTTCAGGGGTTATGCAATGGATGATTACAAAGGTTTGTCACTGCCGGTTTATGTTCACGTACATCACCCCATGATTGATGATGCTTATGCTTCTCAACCGGAAACAAAAGGGGGAGAGATACGCCGAAAACCATGCCTGCACAGCTTCCCTCTTTCGGTCCTATCTGGAGGGGGACATGGACGTGCTGAAATCACATCTCATGCTCTACTCGAGCGATCTTGACCATGCTCCCGAGAGGGTCGAACATCCTGGTCGGTCTTCTTGAGGCCACGTTGCGTGCTATAACTGACTCTAAGCTGGCAGAGGTTCGCAGCGTTGGAAACATATGTGTAGACTTCACCGAGGTCGATCTCTCCATCTTTGAACGGAAGAGTCTGCTGGGTACGCCACTCTACAAGCTTCAATATGATGTGAAGGTCATCTTCGGGGCTCAAGAGGGGGTTTTGAAATTTGAAGCCGTCTCAAAGGGCAAGGTCATTGGCAAAACAAGCATCAACTTTCATCGTCCCGGGTTCTATTGACCACGAGGTCAGCTGGTCCATCATTTGCTAGTTGTTAACGTCGTGCATCTCAGGGGTTCACTGTGTGCGATTCGAGGTATATCCACAGCTATCATGCGCATCCTTTTTGTATTTTCTGATTGCAGAGTCAGCTATTTTCCCTGGACCTTGAAGGAATCGACGTCTCCTATCCTGCCATTCAAATGTATAAGACTATCAATGTCCTTGGTAACTTGGAAATCTATCAACATACTCAGTGTAAACTTTTGAGACAGGAGGCAACTCATCTTCAACCGAGCAGAGTAGCATCGACAACTGTAAACCGCTAGATAGAAGCAATTGCGGCTTCACCACAGTGTTTCTCATTAGCGTCACACCGCTTGGGGAGGTGCATGTTGCTCTCAAATGGGAAGCTATGGTTGTCACAGTAGCTATTGTTTGAATCATTGCCCTAAGTCGAGTTAGTTTTGGATACAGGGTGTTGAGCACTTGAGCTATATTGTGCCTATTTCTGCGCCCCTGGTCCTTACTCTCTGGATAACTTCTATTCTGCAATGCATATTTGTGTTCTAGTAAACCTGAGATGATTACGAAAGAGATACGTGCAAATCTTAGGAAGTTGGATCTTGGTTCTGTGGTGAGATGGTCAGCTGCAAATCCAACATGAAGCCATTTGATCTACAAAGTATCTTGAAGGGATCAGCATGCGAAGATACGATTCTGCTTACTATATAAGAAAGGTCAACAACAAGGACAATAAAAGCGCATCTGTCCAGGTAATAATGCATCGACACGTCTGAACTATACTGCTAACTCCACCTTCTGCCACCCTACTCAAACCTACTCCGTCGCTGCCCATTCACTTCCACCTGGACAGACGCAAAGCGCCGATACACCTGTGGAATAAAGTACGCGGTGATGTCCAGCTCCTCCTTCTTGACCGCAACCGAGTAGAACGCCTGGGCGCCCACGCGTGTCTCCAGCTCCTCAGCCGGCACAATGTCCCGGAGGACGTTCAGGTACGCCCTCGGATTGTGGTGTCCCTGGCCATGGCGCTCCAGGAAGCCGACCACCGTCTCCGCGGCAGCCAGATCACTCTTGGCATGCTTGCGCACATTAATGAACGCCTTGACATCGGGAAGGGCAAGCCACGGCTGGATATCGTAGTAGAAGCCCACACCGTGGTGGCCCGATGGGCCCTCCTCCTGGCCCGCTGGCACCTGTTCTGATGTGGGGAAATCAGACGGCAGTCCGTTCAGTTCATACCACAGCTCCCGCAGCTTGTCGAGGATTCCCGTTGACAAGGGCCGGCGCCCTCCGAGGGTCATGACGGTTGCGATGTGATCGAAGGAAGTGTTCGTCGTCGCGACGTAGAATTTCACCCTCGAGTCTTGCACCTTGCAGCAGTCGATGGCGGTTGTTCCACGAGGACTGAGCTGGCGTCCGTCGGGGTGGTTGGTCAGAAAGTCCTTGACTAGATTCAGACTGTCGAGACACACATCGTCGCCGTACGCCTCACGCATCGCCTTGGGAATGATAGTGGTGAGGAGCTGGCTGATCTGCTCGGGGATTCGGGGATACAGGTACATCTTGATCTCGATGGCGTCCGACTCAGGCGACAACTCCACGCCAGTCAGCACCGACGGGCCCGCGTACTTCTCCCTGTCCGCTTTGTCGGAAAACCGCGAAACGAGGTGCTGCTCAAACGTCCAGAACAGCGACAGGTCTAGGTTCGGCAGGGTGGTGGTGAGGTCCTGCAGCAGCGCCTTTGTTGCGAGCTCATTATTTGGGTCGGCCGCAGTCCCCGTCAGAGGGCCCAGAGGCTCGATGTAGTTGCGGATATAGGGCTTTCTGTCCGCCGTGCCAAAGCGCCAGCTGTAGCTGATGGGAGCACCGTCTCCCGCACTCGCGGCCACGCGGCTCCTGTACCACGGTTCGGCCGACTGCGGCTGGGGCCCGAACGTTGGGACTATCTTGAAGCGATGGAAGAGTAGACATTCCACCTGGCGATGCTCGGGATAGCCCGCCTCGAGCATCATACGGGCAAGGTGTCGGCCGGTCAGCTTCCACCAGAACTGCTCGTCCTCGGTCCCGACAGGGAGGGAACGGCAAAGGGCATCGAAAATGAGCAGGGGCTCGCCGTGACCCGGTGAGGCCCCACGGCTTTTGCCATTGAGCGAAAGAGGAGACATGCTCAATCTCACTGGGGGATATACGTCGGATGGATGGGAACGCAGCCTTCAATCTCTTTGACAGGAGAGCCAGTGTCTCCAAATAAACGACAGTTCCAGGATGAAGTATCTATGGGCCTACACAATTTACCTGCGAGCCTTCGCGGGTTATTATCTGTGTCGGATTTTGCAGGAAGCAAGCGCTTTCCGAATCTTACTCGGCCTTTGCGGCTTCATCAGACAAATACGAGACGGACTCTAGGAATGAGAACGACCGCGTCCGTTCCGCATTTTACAAGTCTCGGATTTTGCATATCTCGGATTTTAACTGAGTCGATTGCAACACGATCGGAGGATGCCTGTTTGCAGGTTCATTGATATTGTGCCGTGAGGAGGCCGTAAAACTCACTATATCTGTATATTACTCCCGCAAGAGGACCTTGATCGGCACACAACATCAGACCTTCTCAACAAACAACCATGGAGACGCCTCGCACACAGCTGGTATGGTTCGGGAATGAATTCCCCAGCGATGACCTGAAAGATCTGTTCCGGCGATTGCACCAACACAGCAAGGACCGGCGGTTCAGGCTGCTGTCCGTCTTCCTGGATGAGTCCGCGGCGATTCTCAAGGAGGAGGTAACCAAGTTGCCTCAACAGCTCCAGGAACTGGTGCCTCATTTCGACACGGTCTGCACGCTGGCCGAGGTCGACTTTCGCCAGGGTGCTCTAGGCGCAGCTATGGAGAGCGCGCTACTCACTATACTCGAACTTAGCATGCTCATCGGGTAGGCGTTATACTCCTCCTGTGACTTGTGAAGTGTGTTGACCTAGAAATCTTCCAGGAATTATGAAGCCGAGGATGCGGAATGGAACCTGGATCCATCCGAGACCGTTCTCGCGGGCCTGAGCATTGGCATTCTCGCCGGTGCAGCCGTGGCTCTATCCAGCAGCCTGGCAGATGTAGCCAAGATCGGAGCAGAAAGCGTCCGGGTTTCCTTCCGGCTGGGAGTCTATGTCGCCGACATCTCGACTAAGCTCGAAGCACCCCAGTCCGATGGAACGCTTCAGAGTTGGGCGCACGTCGTCACGGAGATGTCGCACGAAGCAGTTCAAGAGGAACTTTCTCAGTTCAATGCAGTCACGCAGAACCCGGAGCTCACCAAGGTCTTCGTCAGTGCTGCAGACAAGACGTCCGTGAGTGTCAGTGGGCCACCATCACGCGTCAAAGCCGCCTTCCAGCACTCACCCAGCCTACGATACTCCAAGTCATTCCCGCTGCCCGTGTATGATGGTCTCTGCCACGCGCCGCATCTATACAGCCGGGATGATATCGAGACTGTCATCAACAGCGCCGAGTCTGCGATACCCGCTTCCCGGTCTGTGCGACTGCCCTTGATCTCGTCCCAGACCGGCAAACCGTTCGGGGCCAGGACAGCCCGTGAGCTCTTCCTGGAAATTGGCACCGAGCTGCTCACTGGCACTATCTACGTCGACAATGTTACGGCTGGTATCCTTGAACACGTCAAGCTGAAGGAATCGACAGGAGGATACCAGATTGACTCCTTCCGCACCTCACTTGTCCTGAAGGGTATCCAGTCAGCCATCGAGACCGGGTTCCCAGAGCTGCCGCTGGTCCGGCGCGATCTGGTGTCGTGGGTTCACGGAGACTATGGTGCCCGCCGTCCCTCTTCCTATGCGTCCTCAAAGCTCGCCATAGTCGGCATGGCCTGCCGGCTGCCTGGAGGGGCCAATGACCCCGAGCTCTTTTGGGAGCTGCTCGAGCAAGGACGCGATACCCTCACCACGGTGCCGCCGGACCGATTCGACCTGAACACACACCATGACCCTACCGGGAAGACGGAGAATGCCACTCAAACTCCGTTTGGAAATTTCATTGATCGGCCGGGCTACTTTGATGCCGGGTTCTTCAATATGTCCCCCCGAGAGGTAGCTCACCTACTATCCCCTGCTTTCCTCCCCGACGATACTAACAGTACACAGGCGGAGCAAACAGACCCCATGCACAGACTTGCCCTCGTCACCGCATACGAAGCCATGGAAATGGCAGGCCTTGTCCCCGGCCGCACCCCATCCACCCAGCCGAACCGCATCGGCACATTCTACGGACAAGCGAGCGACGACTGGCGGGAGCTGAATGCCTCCCAGAACATCAGCACGTATGCGGTGCCTGGCGGCGAACGCGCCTTTGCCAATGGGCGTATCAACTACTTCTTCAAGTTCTCCGGGCCTTCGTTCAACATTGACACAGCCTGTTCGAGTGGTCTGGCGGCAGTGCAGGCGGCCTGCTCGGCGCTGTGGTCCGGCGAGGCCGACACAGTCATCGCTGGCGGGCTGAACGTCATCACCGACCCGGATAACTACGCCGGTCTTGGAAACGGCCATTTCCTCTCCAAGACGGGGCAATGCAAGGTTTGGGACAAGGATGCCGACGGGTACTGCCGCGCAGATGGAATCGGGTCAGTTGTTATCAAGCGTCTGGAGGATGCCGAGGCCGATAACGACAACATCCTGGCTGTCGTCCTGGGTGCTCGCACCAACCATTCTGCTGAGGCTGTCTCGATCACACACCCCCATGCTGGCGCACAGAAGGACAATTACCGCCAGGTGCTGCACCAGGCGGGCGTCAACCCCCTGGATGTAAGCTATGTCGAGCTCCACGGCACAGGGACCCAGGCCGGTGACGCGGTGGAGTCCGAATCGGTCTCGGATGTCTTCGCGCCCTCTTTGCCTCGCCGTCGAGCCGATCAGCGTCTGCATCTGGGCGCAGTGAAAAGTAACATCGGGCATGGTGAGGCTGCGGCGGGTATCGCTTCCCTGCTCAAGGCCCTCCTGGTGTACCAGAAGAACATGATTCCCAAGCACATCGGCATCAAAACCGAGATCAACCCAATCATTCCCAAGGACCTCGAGCGGCGCAATGTGGGTCTGGCCATAACGAACACCCCGTGGCCGCGGCCTGCAGGGAAGAAACGCCTTGCGGTCGTCAATTCGTTTGGAGCGCACGGCGGCAACACCACTCTCCTGCTGGAAGACGCCCCGGAGAGAGCGAACGTTTCGACTGAGGATGACCGCACAACTCATCCGGTGGTCCTCTCCGCAAAGAGCAAGAAGTCCCTGCAGGCCAACATGGAGAAACTCCTGTCGTGGCTGGATCAGCAACCTGACGCGGACCTGGCGGACCTCTCGTACACTCTCTGCGCGCGGCGGATGCACCACAGTATGCGATTTGGAACCGCAGTCTCCGACATCGCGACTCTGCAGAAGAACCTCCGCTCCTGGTTGGACAACCCGAAGGCGTCTGCTGAGCTACGGGCCATCCCGAACGACGCGCCGTCCGTGGTGCTGACCTTCACTGGTCAGGGTGCCTACTATCGCGGCATGGGGCGGGAGCTCTTCACGGAGTTCCCTGATTTCCGTACGCAGGTACTCCAGCTTGACCAGATCGGACAGCGGCTAGGGTTCCCGTCCGTTGTCCCCGTTATTGACGGTAGCATTGACGATGGTCCCGCGTCGCCGATCCTCACGCAGCTTAGTCTTGTCGTGCTGGAAATCGCCCTGGCACGGTTCTGGTCGCTCCTCGGCATTCGCGTCAGCGCCGTCGTCGGACACAGTCTTGGTGAATACGCTGCGCTCGCTGTTGCGGGCGTCATCTCCGCTGCCGACGCTCTGTACCTCGTTGGACGGCGCGCGCTGCTGACCGAGGAATTCTGCACTCAAGGCAGCCACTCGATGCTGTCCGTTCGCGCGGCGGAGGAAGAGATTGAAGAGCTCGTTGCAGCCAGTCCCGAGACTGCTGGAGTAGCGTACGAAGTGTCCTGTCGCAACACTCGCCAAGATACCGTCATCGGCGGCACTAGAGAGTCAATCAACACCATCCGCCAAGCCCTCGAAGCAAAGAGCGTCAAGTGCACGCAGCTGGATGTGCCATTTGCCTTCCATACCGCGCAAATGGATCCCGTCCTGGATTCGCTGGAGACGTTGGCGACTCCAATCGCGTTCAAAGCCCCCAGCATCCCGGTGTTGTCACCCCTCCTCGGAAGCGTCGTGTTCGACCGCAAGTCCATCAACGCACAGTACCTGCGCCGTGCGACCCGTGAGACAGTGGATTTCTCCGCGGCCATTGAAGCCGCTCAGGACTTTGGCCTGGTCGACGCCAAGACGATCTGGATTGATGTCGGGCCGCATCCGATCTGCGCTGGCCTTGTACGTGGCATGGACGGCTACGCGTCTGTGGTCTCCTCGTGCCGGCGCAACGAGGATAACTTGGCGGCCATGTCCAAGGGCCTGGTCACCCTCCACCTGGCGGGCCTCACGCCGTGCTGGGCGGAATACTTCCGGCCTCGCGAGCGTCAGTATTCGCTGCTGAAATTGCCCGCGTACAGCTGGAATGAGACAGACTACTGGATTCCGTACCTTGGGACATGGACGCTGGACAAGGCTCATCTCAAGTACGGGCAGAAGACGGCTCCTGTGTCGCTGTCGGTGTCGCGCCCTTCCGCGCTCCGGACCTCGTTGGTTCACCAGATCACCACTGAGACGGTCGAGGCGACGACAGCCACCCTCCATGTCCTCTCTGACATGCAGCATCCTGATTTCCTGGAGGCTCTACACGGGCATAGGATGAATAACTGCGGTGTTGCGACTTCGGTATGTGATTTCTTTCTGATCTCTGCATTAACATCTATGTGTATATTTCGTGGGCTGACTTCTGCAGTCTATCTGGACTGATATGGCCTTCACTGTCGGTGAATACCTCTACCGCCGACTCTTCCCCCAAGCCAAAGACGTGCACATGAATCTTACGGACGTCGAAGTCCTGCACGCACAGGTTGCCCTCGAGAAGAAAGGAAGCGTCCAGCCACTGGTGCTCAAGGCCCACCTGGACATGTCCACCAGCTCCATGTCACTGGCCTGGTTCAACGCAAGCGCCGAGACCGGCGAGTGCGCCGCCGAGTCCTTCGCCACGGCCGTGGTCAAGTTCGAGGACCCAGCCACGTGGACCAGGGAATGGGACCGGCTCTCACACCTGGTCCTGGGGCGCATTGAGGCGCTGGAGCAGCGCGCCACGGAGGGCAAAGCGAGCAAGCTCTCCAAGCCGCTGGCCTACGCACTCTTCAAGAACGTCGTCGACTACGCGGACCGCTACCGCGGGATGGACCAGGTGGTGCTGCACGAGCACGAGGCCGTCGCGGAGGTGACGCTCGTCGCCGAGCGGCATGGCAGCTGGCACACGCCGCCGCACTGGATCGACAGCGTCTCGCACCTGGCCGGCCTGGTGATGAACGGCAGCGACGCGTCCAACACCCGGGACTACTTCTACGTCACGCCCGGATGCGCCAGCTTCCGGCTGCTGAACCCGTTGGAGGCCGGGGCCAAGTATCGCAGCTACGTGCGCATGTTCCCGCTGCCGGAGGAGGCAAATATGTACGCGGGCGATGTGTACATCCTGCAGGGCGCGCGCATCGTGGGCATGGTCGGCCAGATTCGGTTCCGTCGCGTGCCGCGTCTTCTCATGGACAGGTTCTTCTCGCCCGCTGCGTCCGCGGCCCATTCGGCACCCGCGCAGCAAGTTCCGCAGCCACAAGGCGCGACTTCCAGCGCCACCAATGTCTTGAAGAAGGGCAGTCCTCCTGCGGCGGTCCCTGTCTTAGCCACAATGACCCCGAGCAAACCCGTCCCGATCCCATTGCCCGACGCCAGCAAGACCCAAGGCTCCACCCCCCCGCTCACCCCTCCCTCGGAAGAACAGTCCCCCGGCGAATCCGCCGTCGTGACGCCAGCCACATCCGACCGGGGCGATCCGCTGGACGCCGGCGTGGTGGGCCAGTGCCTGCGGGTGATGGCCCGCGAGACGGGACTGGAACTCGACGCGTTGACGCCGGACGCGAGCTTCGTGCAGCTGGGAATCGACTCGCTCATGTCGCTCGTGTTGTCGGAGAAGTTCCGCGCCGAACTGGGGGTGGAGATCAAGAGCTCGCTGTTCCTGGAGTGTCCGACCATCGGGGAGATGACGGCTTGGTTGGAGGAGTACTGTTAATGGTTTTCTTCTGTTTGTTTGTATAGAAACTTGTCTAGTCTTTGGTCGTCATCAATCTACAGCTAACATGTACTCATTTCTTGTATATCTCTGAGCAGAAGCATAGCCATGATATCGGATAGACCACCATAGCAGGAGCGTAGACGTATATTCTCTGTTGATCCTGCTCGCCTTTAGTGGACTCTCTATACATCTTAGGTATCGGTATACGGCCAGATCCCATGTTTAGGGGTAAGCTTTCAAGCCACGAGCTTTCTATACAAACTTGGACCAAAATTCAGAATTCCTGCTCTACCATTATTCTAATAGGAATTATATTCACACAAATATGTTAATATAGCTAGCTCAACGCCTATCTCCTCGCACTTTTCAGGATCAGTATCCCTGACCTAATGCCAAATTGAGTTGTCCTTGGTCCCTGTCTGATCGCGCATATCAACAGCGAAATAGACTCTGTTCAGAATATAAAACGCAGTCCCTCTATAAAATCCGGTGCCAAAATCCGATGTTTCACGCAAAATCCGCGGTATAATCCGGATTTTACCCTACAGACCTGCGGCCCTCCTTTCCCTGGCAGCTATACATTGGCCAAGATCAGATGGATGTAGCCAACCGAGGACCTAGGTCAGTTCATTTGCCATTACCAAAAGCACTGGAGTAAACCACGATGACACCCCCCCTCCCGATCCTCATCATCGGAGCCGGCATCTCAGGCCTCACAACCGCCCGCCTGCTCACAAACAGCGGCATCCCGAATATCGTCTTCGAGGCGTCCAGCCCAGACCGCAGCCAGGGCTTCGCCATCAGCCTGCGAGAATGGGGCTACGCGGCGCTGTTGTCCGCGCTCGGGGACCTGCCGCTGCGGAGCTTGACGCGGGGGGTCGCGCCGGACCGGGAAGTCGGGGGCTCGGGCTGGATCGACCAGGTGGTGTGGGATAACGGGACCGGCGAGAAACTGTTTGTGCCGGACGCGAACGCGGCGACGAAGGGGGAGATTGTGCGGGCGAACCGGAATTCGTTGCGGAGGTGGGTTGCGGACTGTGGGGAGGAGGAGGTGGATGTGCGGTACGGGCATCGGCTGAAGAGGGTGGAGGGCTGCTTGGGGGACGTGAGGGTGGAGTTTGAGAACGGGGCGTGCTATCGGGGGGCGATGGTGGTTGCTGCGGATGGGGTGAACTCGACTGGTTGGCACTTATCCTCGAGCATACGACGACTCAACTGATGGTCTGTATACAGTTCGAGCACAGGTCCTCCCCGATGTCACCCCCGAGACGGTCCCCGCGGTGCTCTACCACGGCGAGTTCCAGCTGCCCAGGGCCGACTTCGACCGGCTCTTCCGGCCGCACAGCGGGGACTCCAACATCCTCGCTGGTGTCGGCGATGGCTTCAACGCCCCGTTCGCGGTCTGCAACAAGACCAGGACGCACGTCCACATGGACTGGTCGTACTCGCGGCCGGCCTGTGGCAGCAGCGACGACCCGCTGTACAGGCCCAATCTCCCCTCCGAGGAGGCGAAGCAGATTCCCCCGGCGCTGGTGGAGGAGCTTGCGTCGCGCGATCTGGCCGAGCCGTGGAGTCTCTTCCTCAACGGTGAGGCTATCCGACGTCACCGGGTGTTTCACTGGACCGTCCGGTGCGTGTTTGTGACGCGGGAGGACATGCAGCGTGCGGCTGGGAGGGGCGTTGCCTTTGTGGGCGACTCGTGGCACGCGATGCCCATCTTCGGCGGGGAGGGAGGCAATCATGCGCTTGTGGACGGGGTCGAGCTGGCTGCTGCTGTTGCGGCTGGCGCGGGGGCCGACTTGGGCCTGGCGATTGGGAGCTACTATGACCGAGCGTGGAAACGATCCCAGGAGGCTGTTCGACGGTCCAAACAGCGGTTCTATGCGTTGCATCGGCCAATGGCTCAGTGGAGGGAGATTGCGCAGAAGAAGAGCTTGTAACTTTTCGAACTGTTTGTACTACCAGGACAAGAATGATGGATGGTTGCATTGATGCTGAGGCCACCAAGCACTATCTAAAAGTAGGCAGGAGGCCCTCTATCCATTCTTCCAACTTCATACCTAGGTAATTTTAACGTAGTTCCTCTGACACCGAGTCTCTGGTCCGGTCTCTTGTTCCATCGAACAAGGGCCGGTCGAGAGATATAATCATGTATTCCTCTGATCATTATGACCTCTAGTTAATCTCTTATGGTCGTATACAAGCGCGGACTGTGGATTCGCAAAGATATTGGAACAAAAAGAACAGTCGGTTACACTAACTTATGTCTTACCACCTCCTGATATCGATCATCATACCATTGTCATGCTTAAATGTAGTAATAAACTCATTAGCCAGTAGGGTGGCAGTAGACCACGACATGAAACATGCCTCGATACCCCTTGCTTGAAGATACGTATATCCCGCAACTTATAAGCGATCTCACCAGCTTACTCGCGTATCCCAGGAAAGGCCCATTCCCCGAGCCTACGGACCATGCAATAGGTCGCTAGCAGGGGAAATACGAGTGCTGCTCCACTGCAATCGTATGATAGCACGAGACCCCCGCAACGAACTATTCCGACGTGTGGAATGCCTCAATGATCGAGCTCCGGCTCATGCTTACTACTAGCCGAAAGAGGATAATGCAAGTCTGCATGAGGCTGCAGCTCTATTAATATCAGGGGTGGGGAATGATTGGCCAGGCAGCTTAATTCATTCATTCCCTCGTTGACACCTTGTCACTTAGGGCATGAGAATGTGGGACCGATACTGGGATTGGGAGCACTGGCTATCTTCTGATTATATCTTGCAATATCAGGCCTTCACTTATTATGGCAGTTGGGAGTAAATGAATATCAAAGGGACTCGGTATGCTCTCAATGAGAAAAAAGACAAGAAAGCGCAGAAGGCTTGACGCAGACAAGACAGCTAAGACACACTGAGTGACAGTATTCCAAGGCTGCTTCTCCTTTGATAGAATAAGGTTGTAGCAGAAAGTAAGCCCGTCCCGAGTGTAAATGGACATGACGAATATCACCTCTTTCTCACTGGATGCCACAAAGCCCATCCTCGTATCGGGCAAATGAAGATAGGTCTGGCCACGTATACAGAACATGGTTCGGATCTAATATCTGATCCGAGATACGAGGCTGTGTCTCTTGATTATGGTGGCACGGCAGTGACACCGTCACATGTGGCTTTTTCGAGAAAAGTGTAATGGGATAGACGGTTCTCGATGCTGATATCAGCTCGCTTGTTGCATGCTCCACAACCGCATCACGCTTACATGTCATCCAGAATCGATTAATATCTGCTCTGCTTTAGCCTGGTAGTTCTGTTAGTACAGCGGGGCGACAGGGCCTTGTTATAGTCGAATCCTCTAAGCAGAATTCTGCCTTCTATTGGACCGGCCTATCTCATATTTCGTATAACCACCTTTACCTCGACACATAACGACCTGGCACCTTGCCTGCACCAGATCATTGAGGCCTTCGCACAAATTAGATGGTGTAAGAGTCGCATGGTAGAAGTAAAAAGTACTCTGCCCACTCGGCAATTCTCACACAAAATGCCAGGCAACATTCTTATACTGGCTATATATGCATCCACTTGCAGGGGTTACGTTACATCGCCAATGATACACCCTCGTGTTTATCTCGTGTTTCCCTCGTGTCCTGAGACCAACGATCTGATCCAATGTCGGGGGGAGATAATGAACAAGGAATCCAGGGATGCTTGTCTGGCCTGGTGAAGCATATATAGACATGTACTCACGCCCGGCCACCGTACAACCACCTGCTCTCAAAATGGAGAAGCGCAATCAGCGAAAACGCCCGCAGACTCCCCATCTGAGCTGCGAGCTCTGCCGCGAGCGCAAGATCAAGTGCGACAAGGTCGATCCCTGCACCAACTGCGTCTCCGCAGGCGTGGTCTGCGTCCCTGTCCACCGGCCACGCCTGCCACGGGGTGTGCATGCGCGACGTGCTCGCCGAATGTCACCTGCGCCTGCGCCTGCGCCTGCGCCCACGCCCGCTGCGGGACCGGTCTCTCCGAAGGAACCGCAGATGTATGCGTCTTCCAGTGCCGTGGCGGCAGTCGACGAGGATCTCAGGAAACGCATCCACCGGCTTGAGGCGCTGGTGAACAGTATGCGTTCGGCCACGACGAGCCCGTGTCTGGCATCTCTTAGCCAGGTGAGTTGCGCATAGGGGTTTATAGTCGAGCGTGCTGACGAGGGGACAGTCGGGTATCAACAACTCTCATCCGGCGCCAACAGGCTCACTGTCATGCAGCCCATCCGCTCCTGGTGTCCAGAAGCAGGCACCCTTGACCCCAGGCTCTGATTGTTTCTGGACTAATTTGACTGGAGAGGTAGGGCAGCATCGCGATCTGACCAATGTGACTGGCGCATGGAATGCTGATGGTCTCCGTAGGGGGTGGATCAGATACAGGAACTCGACTGGAAGATAGGATCGACTTCGGAGCACACAAAAGCGGATAGCCACAGCCCGCCGACACCAAACGCCTCGAAAATGGACGGCGGCGGGCTTCGAGTCCTCGGCCTGAGTGGGAATAACCCGGCCCTCGCCTGGACTCCTCTACTTGAAGACAAAGAAATGACACGGCAGTTATGTCAGGTCTACCTCCAACAAGTCGACCCCATCATCAAGATCCTGCACCGACCATCTGTCGAGAAGTGGATAATGCAGGGGGAGCGGTACCTGGGTTTTCCAGAGAGGCACGTTGCCGTCGATGCGTTGGGGTCTGCCATCTGCTACGCAGCTGCCGCGAGCTTAACCGACGATCAATGTCCGGCCCACTTCCAAAGCAGCAAATCCAGCGGCATCGTGGCGGATTGTCGAAGAGCGTGTGAGGCCGCGCTGGAGCGAAGCGGGTTGCTGGCCTCTCCCAGCATCACTGTCCTGCAAGCATTTGTGCTGTACCTCGTAAGTACCAGCGTCCCAACCAACCTCGACAGCAAGAGCAGCATTTGTTTTATTGACCATATCGGAATAGATTGCCAGAAGATCCGAAGACCGCAGTCAGGCTGCATGGACGCTGACAGCGGTGGCCGTGAGACTTGCAAAGGCACTCGGTCTCCATATGGAACCAGATGAGACATTCTTCAGCCAACAGATGCGCAGGCGACTCTGGCTCACCATCTCCCTCATGGACCTGCAGGCCTCCTTCAGCCAGGCCTCCGAACCGCTCATCAACACTGAGGAGGCCATATCCACATTCGTTCTGCCCCGGCACATCAACGACTCTGATTTCGATCCAACCACAGCCCATGACATCCCAGACAGGGAGGGATTGTGCGACACCACCTTCGCGCTGGTCACATATCACATCCAGCTGGCAGGGCGGGCCCTGAATTTCAGCGCCGCGGCATCAGCCCAAGGCAAGGCGTCTCAACAGCAACACGCGCAGCACTTCGAGCGGAACGCGCTCCGCCTCTTGCACTTTTGCGACCCCGAGTCCTCGCCGTATGCGTGGTTCACTTGGCACGGCACGCAATGCCTCGTCTCCGGAGCTCGGCTGTCCGCTCTACGGCCGCTCCAGCGCCTGCAGCCCTGTAGCGGCAGCAGCCAGCCGTCGCCCTCTCCGCCTCCCTGCCTGCAGGAACACAACGCAGAGCTGCTCCGCCTGGCCGTGAACGTCCTAGAGAAGGCGCACCTGATGCACACAGATCTCCGCGGCGAGGGGTTCCGCTGGTACGTGACGATCCCGTGGCACGCGCTGGCAGTCGCCATCACCGAGTGCTCCCTCTGTCCGGATGTGACCCAAACGCGGTGCGCGTGGCCAACCATCGAGGCATGCTATCAGCTCCTGCGTCGTGAAGGCATGGCGGGCCAGGAGGAGGCGATCCAGCGTCCGCTGGAGAAGCTGATCCGCCGGGCCCGGGAGACCGCGAGCCCGCTTTTGCAGCTCGCAAGCCCGAGTCCAACATTCGGCTTCAGCAGCAGTGCTGTGACATCTGCTGCGCCCACGCCGCAATCTCGGTCGAGCACTGCCCCGAGTGACAGTCTCAGCGATCTGTCCTGGCCGACGGCTTTCTCCCATTCCCATTCTCAATCTCATCTCGGCTTGGATTTGGCTCCGGCGTGTCCCGTGCAGCCATTGACCAAGCTGGATCTGGATCCGATGTTGTTGCCGTTCGATATGGAGGGCCAGCCGCTGCTTGCTGGCCAGATGCCCCGGGTGGATGTCGAGCCGTCGTTGCGGACGTGGGAGCAGCTGATGTCGGAGATTGACCAGGCCGAGTCAGCTGGGTCGAATATGTTTCTTTGTTAACACTGGACGTCCCTTTTCCTTCTTTCCTTGGCCATTTTCAGCTTGAATGAAACACGGGCAAGACATGAACCTCTGACACGTTTTTCGGGTTTTAGCTTCCTGCTTGGTTTGGGTGGATGTCTGCTTTTCCATATAGAGATGAGACTTTTGATAGATCGCCGGTTTCCGGGCAAATGATCGAAATACACACGTTTTAGGTGTTTACACTATATTATAAAGAAGGATAGGACTGTTTCAGTGCAAGACCCAAGATCTTGATGTCTCCTCATCCGTACTACAATCTCATCGCTCTGCATACCAGGGCTGGCTGCAGCATATTCCTCCTAGTCCCTGCTTAGCTAAAGGCGTATTGCTTATGTTGGTGTCCCTCCTCACCACAGCCGATAACCTCCTACGAGCAAGTCTCGGACTTTGGCGTCCGGGCATCTCTGCCGTCGGATTTTAGCATTCTACACAGAGCACGAGCTCGGGCTATAACACAACAAAGCCTTCTACCGGTACACTATCCCAGATAATCCGGATTCTTCTGACTGAGGAACTCCCAGAGTACTGTATACTCTGCCGACGCATGCAATGGCCCTCCGCATGCCATTCAACCAGGCCTTCTGGGAGGAGTACCTCTCCGGCCAGGATGCCACCCTCCCTTCCCTCCCCGATACCTCGACCCTCAGCAGCCGAGTAATCCGCATTCTCGGCGGGAATCCAGGCGCCATGCACCTGCAAGGGACCAACACGTATCTAGTCGGGACGGGACAGTCCCGCATCCTGATCGATACCGGACAGGTAGGCACCATCTTCCCTATTAACCCTAGGAGGTAGACATGAACGCTGATACGGGCACAGGGCCTCCCCATCTGGCTCACCCGCGTCACCGAGCTGCTGCACTCGCACGACCTCTCCATCTCGCACATCCTCCTCACCCACTGGCACGGCGACCACACAGGCGGCGTCCCCGGTTTGGTCTCGTACAATCCCGCCCTCGCCGAACACGTCTACAAGAACCTCCCCGACGCGGACCAAAAGCCCATAGCGGATGGGCAGATCTTCGCCGTGCAGGGAGCTACCGTCCGCGCGATCTTCACGCCCGGCCACTCGGTCGACCACATGTGCTTCCTGCTTGAGGAGGAGAATGCCCTGTTCACCGGGGATAATGTGCTGGGGCATGGGTACAGCGTCGCGCCGGATCTGGGGCGGTATATGGAGAGTCTGGAGCGCATGGCAGGCTTGGGTTGTGGGCTTGGATACCCTGCGCATGGGGCCGTGATTGATGACCTCCCTGGCAAGCTGGAGGAGTATATTCGGCACAAGGAGACGCGTGTGAGAGGGGCTTTGTCGGTATTGGTGAAGGAGAGGGAGAGGGGGGAGGGTGAGGCTGGGAGG